>NW_019154097.1:9218384-9278783 GCF_002288905.1 Enhydra lutris kenyoni | reverse complement strand
GTATTATTAGCCCCGGGGTACAGGTCTGTGAATCGCCAGGTTTACACACTTCACAGCACTCACCATAGCACATACCTTCCCCAATGTCCATAACCCAACCACCCTCTCCCTATCCCCCTCCCCCCAGCAACCCTCAGTTTGTTTTGTGAGATTAAAAGTCTCTTATGGTTTGTCTCCGTCCCGATCCCATCTTGTTTCATTTATTCCTTTCCTACCCCCCAAGCCCCCCATGTTGCCTCTCAACTTCCTCATATCAGGGAGATCATATGATAATTGTCTTTCTCTGATTGACTTATTCCACTCAGCATAATACCTCTAGTTCCATCCACGTCGTTGCAAATGGCAAGATTTCATTTCTTTTGATGGCTGTATAGTATTCCATTGTATATACATACCACCTCTTCTTTATCCATTCATCTGTTGATGGACATCTAGCTTCCTTCCATAGTTTGGCTATTGTGGACATTGCTGCTATAAACATTTGGGTGCATGTGCTCCTTCGGATCACTTCATTTTTATCTTTAGGGTAAATACCCAGCAGTGCGATTGCTGGGTCATAGGGTAGCTCTATTTTCAACTTTTTGAGGAACCTCCATACTGTTTTCCCGAGTGGCTGCATCTGGCTCAATTTCTAACCACTATTCCTTAGTGTCTGGAACACTAAGTGAATAAGCAGTAGAGAGAAACCAGGGAAGTCACCCACAAAGACAAAAATCTACAAAACGAGCTGCAAGTTGGCACTGGAGAACCTGACATTACTTTAAAAGAACATTAAAAAGGACTTCACAGGTGTGCCTTGGTGTTTCAGTCGGTTAAGTGTCTGCCTTCAGCTCAGGTGATGATCCCGGAGTCCCAGGATCCAGCCCTGCATCAGGCTGCCTGCTCAGCAGAGAGCCTGCTTCTCCCTCTACCCCTCACATTGCTCAGGCTCACTCGCTCTCTCTCACTCAATCTCTCAAACAAATAAAATCTTAAAAGACTTCACAAAACCCTGCTGCATTAGGAAGAGTTCCAGACTTGCAGTTCCAATTATTTGATTAAATAACTCATTGGTATTGGGCAAGCACTAAGTCTCTCCCTAGTTCCCTGGAGTAAAAATGGGCATAATAATTTCTCATACGATTCTGAGGAGCAAATGAGATCTTTACAAAAGAGCAATGGAAACTATACAGGATACTTTTCCTCTTTAGGTAAAACAACCAAAATCAAAACTTTACCTTTTTTTTTTAAAGACTGTATTTATTTATTTGAGAGAGAGGCAGAGATAACTCAAGCAGGAGAGGGGAAGAGGGTGAAGGACAAGCAGACTCCCCGCTGAACAGGGAGCTCCACATGGGGCTGGATCCTAGGACCCTGGGATAATGACCTGAGCCAAGTTAGATGCTTCACCGATTGAGCCACCCAGGTGCTCCCAAAACCAAACCCTTAAAAAGATACAATCACAACCCCAGGAAACCATTATAAAATAGTGAAGAATTTGAAAAAAAAAAGGGGGGGGCACCTGGGTGGCTCCGTGGGTGTCCAGCTCTGCCTTCAGCTCAGGTCATGGTCTCGGGGTCCTGGGATTGAGCCCCACATAGGGCTCTCCGTGCAGCAGGGAGTCTGCTTCCCCCTCTCCCTCTCCCTGCCTCTCTGCCTACTTGTGATCTCTCTGTGTGTCAAATAAATAAGTAAAATCTTTTTTTTTTAATTCCCTAGGTCTAATTAAGTGGAAATTAGGGAATACTTATGATCTGAACTTGAAGAAGGGACCAATAAAGGTAAACACACAGCACCATCTTAAAAAAAAAAAATACCTTAAACCACTTTAAAGAGAAAAAAGTATGAAAAAAATGAACACAGGACACTAAACACTGACTAAAATGACTTGTGAATAAAGAGGAATCTAAATGTACCATTTAGGCTATGAACAACAGAATTGATACAGAAATATCAGCAGTTTACATTCACTTGCAAAACAGTATTAGATGAAAGCTAAGGCGAAATAAACTAAAAATTCCTGAAAGAGGGGCATGTGAGTGGCTCCGTCAGCTGGGCATCTGTCTTCCACTTGGTTCATGGTCTCAGGGTCCTGGGATAGTCCCCTGTTGGGATCCCTGCTGGGCAGGGAGTCTGTTTCTCCCTCTGCCACTGTCCCCCAATCCTGTTCCCACGCGCACGCAATCTCTTTCTCTCTCTCTCCTCTCTCACAAAAATAAATAAAATCTTTAAAAAAAAAATTTAAATTTTTTGTGGAATAAAATGAAGCAATTTCAGCATAAACATTAAGATATTACAGGAGAAAACAGCAATCATCACAGATTTCTTCTTTATATTTTTCCATATTCCTCAAGTTCTTTATTACATCAAATACTGCCTGTATAAGAACAACAACAAAAAAAAAGTGTGGGTTTTTCTTTTTTTCTTTTTAACCATGGAAGAGAAAAACTCAGAATATCTGCACAAAAATAAGAGAAATGGAACTGGAGCTAAAAACATAATACCTGCCAAATTTTCTGAAGGCAGAAGAATGTGTTAAGAACTTCAGAACCTGAAACTTTTCAAAAAATGATGAGACAACCGAGCCATGAAAAATACATGACTCCTGTAAAAAAGAAATCTATTCAAATAGTAACAAAGGATTAACAGCAAAGCATCTAATAAACTGAAAGCAAATACTGAGGGAATTTTAAGATTTAAACACTTTCAAAGTGCATGAGAAGAGAATGTATGCCAACTCTTAAATGCCTCATTTATCCCATGAGAGAAGCTAATAATGGAACTAATTGTAGAAATAATGAAAATACTTCTGTTAAAACAATGTTTCTTACAATGAAAAAGAGGGGGGAAAGGGGAGAAGGAGGAAGGGAATAAATGAGTTAACACTTATTAATCCAGCTTAAAAGAAACTAAGAATTTAAATTCCATTAAAGAAAGGGACATATACAGGGGAAATGAGGGATTTAAAAAAATGAAATGGTTAGTTATAATAAAAAAAAGACAGTAATGAGTGTTGATCAGGATGTGGAGAAATTGGAACCTTCACACATTGCTGGTGAAAATGTAAAATGGAGTATAGTTTGGCAGGTCCTCAAAATGTTAAACAGGTTTACTATATGACCCATCACTTCTACTCCTAGGTATAAACCTGAGAGAACTGAAAACATATGTCCCAACATAAATTTGCACATGAATGTTCATAGAAGCATTATTCATAATCATTATTCATAACAGCCATAAAGAAGAAAACAATCCAAATGTCCATCAGCGGATAAATGGATAAGCGAAATGCAGTATGCCTATCCGAAACAGGCAAATATACAGCAAAAAGTACATTAGTGGCTGCCTAGAGCTGAGGGACTAGGGTTTAGAAAGTGAATGCTAGGGGCGCCTGGGTGGCTCAGTGGGTTAAGCCGCTGCCTTTGGCTCAGGTCATGATCTCAGGGTCCTGGGATCGAGTCCCGCATCGGGCTCTCTGCTCAGCAGGGAGCCTGCTTCCCTCTCTCTCTCTCTCTCTGCCTGCCTCTCTGTCTACTTGTGATCTCTCTCTGTCAAATAAATAAATAAAATCTTTAAAAAAAAAAAAAAAAGAAAGTGAATGCTAAAGAGTATGAAGTTTCCTTGGAGTAGGACGAAAATATTCTACAATTGATTGTGGTGATGGTTGTATAATCTTGTGTCCATACTACTAAAAAATAGTGGATTAATGGATTATACACTTCAAAAAATGATGATGATGATGGAGGGTAGCACAAATATCATTACCTCATTTTATGTCAGTGGGCGAATGCTTAAAAAACAGTCTACATCTGTATTGGGAAGCAAACCCCAACACTGAAAACTAAAAGGCAAACACAAATCCAGAAAAGGATGGATATCGTTATGACTTCAGGAAATACTTTTGTTTTTGTGTTTTTGAGAGAGAGAGAGAAGGCACATGCATGTGAGCAGGGTGGGGTGGGGTGGGGTGGGGTGTGGAATCCTAAGTAGGCCCCACACAGTGCTCCGTCCCATGACACCAAGATCATGATCTGAGCCAAAATTAATAGACACACCCAACTGAGCCCCCCAGGTGCCCCTACAGGACATACTTTAAATCTACCCTACACAAAAATAAAAGTATAACAAAAAATGAAATAAATAAAATTCAATGCGTATGTCCCAAACAGAATAACAAAAATATAAGAAAAACGAAAATAAACCTATTATCAGTGTAATTGGAGGCTTCACTATTTCATAACAGGAAATGACAAAACAAAGAATTTTTTAAAGTATGGAACTGATACAAAGCATAAATTAAACGATTGCCTTTGGTAGGCTCCAACCTCGCAGAATCAGGTTCAGGAAAAAAGATTTCAACAGATAAATAGGGAAAGTTATAGAAAGAGACTATGATAAGGCAAATGTAAAATCTTAACAACTGGGAAACCTGGGTGTACTACTGAACTTTTATCTAAGTTTGAAATTAATTCAAAATTTAAAAATTTTAAGTAAAATCAATAGTTATATAACAGGGGACTAAGACGCCAAGGACGTTAACACTTTCTTTCCTGGACTACAAGGATAACACACAAAATTTGTTCTCCTACTGGGAGGCAGAGAGACACCTAATTTTAATACAAAAAGCTAAAAATTCTATGCGCCATTCTTAAACCATAATGCAAAAACCACAAAACAAAGTATCTGTAACATATCTACACTTACATGTTTTATAACAATCATGAGAGGAATTTTACCTGAAATGCCTCTCATGGTAAGGAAAAAGACACATAATGATCAGTTGCCACCTAAAGAATGTAAAAAGAGGAAAAAAAGGGAAAGTTGAGGGGGGAAGGTAGTACTAAGATATAAAATTAATCAAAAAAATAGATATGATACAAACATCATTAGAGAACATTTCAAGGAAAATGGTATAATGAGAAATGCAGAGTAGCTTTCAAATATGAAGAGGCAGAAGGTGGATTCAAGGAAAGGTTTGAAAAGGAAAAGAATGGAGTGAAGTCAAAGTCACAAGGAACACTGGCAGGAGAGGTGCTCAGGGCTGGGCACTGCAGAAATAAGAACTTGCATCCAACCTGGTCAGGGTGAATAACAGGAATGAGGAAAGAAATACACACCAATTTGACTTTCCTCCAAACAAGCTCTCCATCTCAAATTAAAAGCATCACACTTCACACCGCCTCCTACAGCAAAAGATCCAGAAGCTAAGGGAGAAAAAGATCAATGAAAGCCTAGCTGGGCAGGGACTGGCAAAGAGAAGTGCTCACACCCCATCGTCAGCTCTGGCTGACTTTTGCCCTGTAGAAACAAGAGCCCAATGTTGCCAATACCTCCACGGTTTAGAAGGGAAGACCACAATCCAAACTTTTAAGTGAAACCGCTGGATTTTTAATGGTTAGTAACCAATGCAATTTTTAAAAACACTGCAGGCCATACAAGTGCTCTCAGTTCTGCCCACGTCCGCTGTTGTTCTCTACACTGTGCTCCCAGTCTCTTTTCTTCTCCCAGTCACCTTCACCACTGCCAGCCTTTGCTTTCTAAAACCATGATGTCACTCAAATCCATTAAGTTTCCCTTCATCTTCAGAGCAAGTGCCAAACCTTTGGCACAGCCTTCAAGGCCTTCTACTAATGTGGCAACATGTGATTCATCTCTAGCTTTAATCCCCACACCCCAATATCCCAAAAGATTCCCTTTGCTGCCCCACCTTTGTGCTCTATCACCATTCCCTCGGGCTTGAATACCCACCCTTCCCAGCTCTCCTCGGTTTCTACGTTCATTCAGTTATTCATTCTACAATAAATATGTAAGGGGCACCTAATTTTGTGCCAAAACAGACAAAACTCCCTGCCCTCTCTGAGCTACACAGAGGAAACAGACAATAACATGTAGAGTAGGTCACATAGGAGAAGGTGCTTTGGAACAGGAAAAAAAAAAATTAGGAAAGATTAAGGTGGGAGAGGGGCAGAGAGGATAGAAGATAGAAAAGACTGAAATTTGGGACGCCTGGGTGGCTCAGTTGGTTGGACAACTGCCTTCGGCTCAGGTCATGATCCTGGAGTCCCAGGATCGAGTCCTGCATCGGACTCCCGGCTCCACGGGGAGTCTGCTTCTCTCTCTGACCTTCTCCTCGCTCATGCTCTCTCTCACTCTCTCTCAAATAAATAAATAAAATCTTCAAAAAAAAAAATAAAAGAAAAGACTGAAATTTTAAGGCATCATTTTGAAAGTGACATTAAAGATCTGAAGGAGCTGAGGGGATAAATAACGGGAATAAGAAGGTTACAGGCAGGGGCACGTGGGTGGCTCAGTGGGTTAAAGCCTCTGCCTTCAGCTCAGGTCATGGTCTCAGGGTCCTGGGATGGAGCCCCGCATCGGGTTCTCTCCGCTCAGCGGGGAGACTGCTTCCCCCTCTCTCTCTGCCTGCCTCTCTACTTGTGATCTCTCTCTGTCAAATAAATAAATAAAATCTTTAAAAAAAAAAAAAAGAAGGTTACAGGCAAAAGGAGTATCAACAGCAAAGCCCTCAGGCAAAAATGTGCCTAGTGTTTCAAGCTGACATTCTACTCTGCCTAGAAGGCCCAACTGAGTGCCACTTACTCAGGAAGATTTTTTTTTTTGATTCCTACAAGCCAGAATTACTCATTCCCTCAAAACTGTACTCATATCTTCCTTAGGTCACCTGGATAGTGAAAACTTTCTTTTTAAGCATATATGAGTGACCACTGATCAATTAATCAAGAGTCAGGTAGGAAATCATTTTAAAATGAGTCAGTATCCAATCATTTAAAAACGAGACATATACATTTTGAACTTCACACATATAAACATACATTTCCTCATGTAGCAC
Source organism: Enhydra lutris kenyoni (assembly GCF_002288905.1). NCBI lineage: Eukaryota > Metazoa > Chordata > Mammalia > Carnivora > Mustelidae > Enhydra > Enhydra lutris. Next base: position 9,271,954 of record NW_019154097.1, on the reverse strand, counting down.
CAAAACCTTTGGGTCTACCAAACACAGTTCCCTCCTTTCTAGGATAAACTTCACCTATTATCTACAATGTCCATTTTCCTTTCCTTTAAAGTAAAAGGGAGACTTAAAAGTACTGAAATTTTTGTTAAGAGCAGAATCCTTCCAGAGATTTATAAGGTTTCCCCAATCTGTTTCAGTTGTCTTGACCACAATCTAATTCATTGAAAGGCAATTCTCTCAGCCTCTAGTCTTTATCAAGTCTATCCAAAGCATTTCATAAAAAACAAATTTTTGCATTAATATTACACCAATCTGAGTAATTTTTATTAATTTATACTCAAAGGGCCACTGGTATAAATAATTTTGAGAACAAACACAAATGATTCTTGGTAAGCAGAGAAATAAAGGAAACATAAGCCAACTCAAGCTAATCTACCAGCTTAAGCATCTGTGTGCAATAGGAATTGGTTAGTATGGTTTATTAAGGGAATGTCCAATCCAAAATGTTAAAATCAAGCCCAGTAAAGGATCTGAATAGATGTTCCTCCAAACAAGATATATAAATAGTCAATAAATACATAAACATGTGCTCAACATCATTAGTCATTAGGGAAATGCAAATCAAAACCACACTGATATACAACTTCACATACACAAGGATGACTATAATCAAAAAGACAGTAATAAGTACTGGCCAGGATATGGGGAAATTGGAACCCTCATTGCTGGTGAAAATGTACAACAGTACAGCTGCTTTGGAAAACAGTTGGTGGGGGGGGCGCCTGGGTGGCTCAGATAGCAAGCATCTGCCTTCCGCTCAGGGTCATGATCCGGGCATCCTGGGATCAAGCCCCACATTGGGTTCCCTGCTCCATGAGAAGCCTGCTTCTCCCTCGCTCGCTTCCCCTGCTTGTATTCCCTCTCTCACGGTTTCTCTCTCTGTGTCAAATAAATAACTAAAATCTTAAAAAAAGAAAAAGAAAAAGAAAACAGTTTGGGCAGGGGGGCGCCTGGATGGCTCAGTGGGTTAAGCCTCTGCCTTCCGATTAGGTCATGATCTCAAGGTCCTGGGATTGAGCCCTGCATCAGGCTCTCTGCTCAGAAGGGAGCCTGCTACCCCCCCTCTCTCTGCCTGCCTATTTGTGATCTCTCCCTCTCTGTATCAAATAAATAAAATCTTAAAAAAAAAAAAAAAGAAAGAAAAGAAAAGAAAACAGTTTGGGAGTTCCTCAAACTGTTAGACATGGAGTTACCACATGACTCAAAAATTTTATTCCTAGGTATACATACACCCTAGAGAACTGAAAACATATGTCCATACAAAAATGTCCACATGAATGTTTGCAGCAGCATTATTCATAATAGAGGAAAAGTGGAAACAATCCAAATGTCCATCAACTGAGGAATGGATAAAAAGACGTGGTATATATCCATATAATGGAATATGATGCAACCATAAAAAGCACTGAAGTTCTGACATAAGCTACAACATACATGAACCTTGAAAACACTACACTCAGTGAAAGAAGCCAATCACCAAGGCCACATGTTGTTTGATTCCATCTACATGCAATGTCCAAAAAGGCAAATCCAAAGAGACTGAAAAGAGATTCATAGTGGCCAGGGGTTGTGGGGAGCGAGGAACATGAGGTGACTATGACTGTTTGTAGGTATGGGGTTTCTTCTTGGGGTGATGAAAATGTTGTCATTAGATAGTCAAGATGGTTGCTCAACTCTGTGAATATATATAATTGTACACCTTTTAAAAATTCCAGTGCTGTCAGTGTTCAATAAACTTATTAACTGGGAGGTGGATAGGGGGACTGTTGAGAGAAAGCCCAGATGTATTAAATAGAAATTTCTTCATACAGATTTATAAGAAGCTAACTACTTCTGTTAGAATATGAAGCCCTTGAAGGCAGGGATGGCCTCTCATTTATTTCCCTTAACATCTAGCATATTAGAGCACCCAAAGCAGGTACTCAGTCAAGGCTCAATAAATAAATTAATAAATACCCACATATTACATAGCAGGGATCTAGAAATCCTGATCGAGATTCCACAAAGATTTTTTAAAAATTCACTTTTTAGTCCCCGAAATCCTAAGTTGCTACTAACAAGGCATGTCTCAATATGAAGTTTACACCACCTGTACCATCCTAACCACCGTATCACAATCCAGAGGACCCATTTCTAAATTCTGTGACTTTTTTAAAACCTAATTCAAATCCTCCACCTTATATCTATCGCCAAATGTCACCTATTGGTCTCTCAGTATATTTTTCCACTTCTTTAACCACATTCCCTAAGATGGAAATGTTCCTCATCTGTTTTAGCCTCATCTGTTCTTTTCAAACAACCTAGAGTCAAAAAGAAGCACTGTCATTATTTTCATGTTACAAATGAGGGGGGGGGAAATGCCATGTTTAAGGTCACCTGGTCCCTTAGGTTCAAAGTTCATCCTTCTTCACATAAATCATGTATTTCCAAACTTTCTTCTCTTTGGAGGAAAAGGGAACTTTCTGATAAGTTAGATATTAAAAGATTAAGTACAAATAAGATATAAAACACCAAACCAACAATTATAAAGTCCAGAATGACTGAAGAGCTGAAGCATGAGAACAATTTTTTAAAAAAGGCTTGTTTTAAAAATAAATAAATAAATAAATAAAAAATAAAAAAGGCTTGTTTGGAGCACCTGGGTGGCTCAGTTGTTGGGCATCTGCCTTCGGCTGGGGTCATGGTCCCAAGGTCCTGGGATGGAGCCCACCACCGGACCCCCTGTGCAGAGGGAGGCCTGCTTCTCCCTTTCCCACCCCCCCTGTTTGTATTCCCTCTCTTGCTGTGTTTCTCTTGATCAAATAAATAAAATCTTAAAAAAAAAAAAAAAAGGCGTGTTTAGAATAAGAAAAAATAAACAAAGGGCCCACTGTTTTGGGAAGATTTTGTAATATCAAGAGATGACAAGGACAAATACAGACCCATTCAGCTTCTTCTTTGCTTGGGTAATCTTCATCAAGAAGCTCGATCTTAAAGGGTAGAACTCTTGATAAAACGAAGCTAACATCTGAGGTAAGTGGCAGGAAGAAAGGATAGTTACAGAATACAGAGCTAGTTCAAAAGAATTTGCATTCTGACTGACTTATTCGCTAAGCATAATACCCTCTAGTTTCATCCACGTAGTTGCAAATGGCAAGATTTCATTTTTTTGATGGCTGAGTAGTCAATCAGAGAAAGACAATTACCATATGATCCCACTCATATGTGGAATTTTAAAAACAAAACAGAGAATCATAGGGGAAGATAAGAAAAAATAAAACAAGAGGAAATCAGAGAGGGAGACAAACCATAAGACTCTTAATCATAGGAAACAAACTGAGGATTGCTGGAGGGGAGGGGGGTGGGGTGATGAGATCACTGGGTGATGGACATTAAGGAGGGCACATGGTGTAGTAAGCGCTGGGTATTATATAAGACTGATAAATCACTGACCTCTGCCTCTGAAGCTAATAATACATTATATGTTAATTGAATTTAAACAAAAATAAAATAAATAAATAAATCCCACAGGACTGCAGGAAACCCAAGGGTAGAGAACCTCTTTTCTTGAATATTTTATAATTAGGTATAATGTGCCCAATTGAGAATAAAAACAAAAAATGAATGCGTGGGGGGAAAAAAAGAATCTACATTCTGATCTAAACAAATCACACTCTATGATACTAAAAAAACTTTTAGATCTGACTGCTGATTAAGCTATCTTGACAAGATGCCAGAAGACCAGAGATGAAGGAATGCATGCTCCATTTTCAAAAGAGGAGAACTGCCTATCCAGAAAAACATCTATGGGTAAACTTGCCATGTATCCCCTGAAAAAGTCTAGAATGGGTAAATACATTTTGAACACAATAAAAAGTAAAGCCACCTGGGCTCTTTATTAATATTAAGGCAAGCTACACAACATTTGCTATTAGATAAGATTACTAAAATGGAAACAGGGAGAATGATACAGACATAAACATAACCGATTCTAACAAGATGATCTGACAGAATCTTTAAATAATAGTCTAGTGAACAAAATGGGAAAATGTTGAACAGCAGAAATTAAAAAATCTGTTAAACTCTACGAGGATGCATAGGTAGTTGAAGAGCTGGTTGATTAATGTATCAACATTAACCAATTCAGCAGGAAGTCTCCTATAAAATATCACAGAGTTACATCTTTTTCCAGGATCTAGACAACTTCTATTAATTAACTAAAGCCATAGACCTGCTTTTTAGATTTGCAAGGGCCACAATGCTATGAGTGACCAAAATACACTAAGCCTCACAGAAAGGTCAGAGTAGGCTGAAATGATGATCCAAAATTAAAAATGAAAATTAACAGGGACTGAACTATAGGAAACAAACTGAGGGTTGCTGGAGGGTTGCTGGAGGGTGGGGGATGGGGTAACTGGGTGATGGGCATTAAGGAGGGCACTTAAAGTAATGAGCACTGTGTGTTATGTGCAACTGACGAATCACTAAATTCTACCTTGAAACTAAGAATAATATAGTATATGTCAATTAAATTGAATTTTTTTAAAAATTTTTTTAAAAAAGAAAATCAACAGGAAGTCAAGGCCAGCATTTAGATTTTGGTGAAAATCAAATATAGGAATAAAGGAATAAACTTCAGTTTATGTGGAAATACCTGGGTAATAAGAGCAACTACAAAAAAAAAAAATCTATGTGAATCTCAAGCTGCATTAACAGATGCACATTATAATTCTTAAAAAATTATTTTTCCATATGAATCACTCCTGGATTTTCATCCTAGAAACAGTTATAACAAGAATCTACAAGTATCATTTAGTTAAAACTCTAGCTTTATCTTTTTTAAGATTTTATTTATTTATTTGAGAGAGAAAGTGCATGACCAGGGAGGGAAAGAGAGAAGCTGAGCAGGGAGCCTGATGTGGGGCCTCAATCCAGGACTCCCAGGTTCATGACCTGAGCCAAAGCGAGATGGTTAACTGTTTGAGCCACCCAGGCACCCCAAAACTCTAGGTTTAGACCCAGAGTTATTCAAATGAATCTTAGCATTAAAAAACATTTTATTTGATAAGCCTAATTTATTGACATGTATATTAATATATCCTTGAAAGAAGGCTAGATATTATTAAATCCAAGTCCCTTTCTTAATAGAAGAGGAAATTAAGAAAAATTGACTAACTTGCTCCAAATAGCATAGCTGCTTAGCAAGAGCCATGATCTCCAAATCAGTCCCCTTTTCCTACACCATGAGGGTTTCCAGCCCTCTGTGTCCTTTCTTAAAAGTTGTATTTTGCACTAAAGAATTAGAAAACATACACAAAAACATCCATCAGCACACATTGTGTTTTGCTAAGGACAAATTAGCTTAGCAAGAACAAATAATCACAGCACATTAGCCAGTAAAATATTTTGACATGGTGTGATCACTTACAAGTTTGATAACAACAAATATTTTCTACAAAAAGACACTCCAATATACAAATGGTTTTTATTCTTAACCATGAATATATGGTTATTTATTAAAGCCTTATCCCATATCCCACTTAACATTACAAAAATAAAGTGAAAGTTATTACATGGATGGAAAAGCTTTTAATGGACATGCCATTGTTTACAGAGCTCAAAATCCCTCCCCCATCATAAAACACACCATTATGAAAATTACTAAGAGATTTTAGACCTTGAAATCTAAACAGCAGGCCAAAGGTTTTCTTCACATAGGGTAGCATCTGTGCTGAGGCCCTCTTGCTCCCTCCTCACTCCCCCAGAAACAATGCTGCTTCAATAGCCCAAAGGTACAAAGGTTGTCTGGCAGGCAGGCCAGAGGATCCCCCAGTGGTCTGAAGTCCACCCTCTTTCCCCTCCTCCTCCTCCCCCCTCCCACCTCCCCCCAGTCCTCTTCACCCGCCCCCTTGGTTTAAAGAAGACAAGTGGAGAATTAAGAATTGATAAAAGGGTAAGTTAGCAAGACTGTGGCTTATGACGACTAACATCTGCTAGGCCAGCTTCAGGAGGGCCACCCCACCACCCCTAAATCAGACCTGGAAGCTTCTCCTTGCCCCAGGGCTCCTCTGGGACCCCTTTTGAAAGGAAGAAGGAACTTTACTGCCCAGATAGCCTCATCACCAGTCACTTCCATTAGAGCCCCAGCAAGCTCTTTGTTTTCAAGGGGGGTGGGGGGCGGCCTCGGAAAAGAGGAGAGGTGACTCCCTTGCTCCCATTGCTGCCAATCTCCAGGCCCTCCAGCAAAACAGACAAACACGCGCACAAGATCATTCTCTTTGAACTGGTTCCCTCTTTCCACACCACCTTAAAAACCCAGGGTCACACCTAGCTACACAGAGGCACTTCCTGAGATCTAATTACCTCTTTCTATACCCAAACCCTATACAGGAGGACTCCCTAGCTCCCTCCCTCCGAATGGACACAAACGGGGTTCACTCCAGGACTTCCATCCTTCTTCTTCAATGCATTCCCCAGGGTATATCCCCGAGCCCCATGCAGAACGCACAAATACACAGGGTCATTTCCTGGGCCCCAAGACTTTTCCCTGCTCACATCCACAGACCCCGCGTTCACTCCAAGCCCCCGGAGTCCACCTCTGAACCCAAAGGACATATACACATGCACACGCACACGCACACACACACACACACACACACACACACAAACACACAGTCACTTCTACCATCGTCAACCAACATCCTCTGGGCCACCCGTTCCCTTTACCCACAGGATCACTCCGAGACCCCAGTGTCCCAAGAACCTCCCAGCACATGGTCACTCCCTTGGCCCTCAGGCTCTGCCCCCACCCCGCCCCTCACCGTGTGTGTGTGTGTCTCTCTCTCTCTCTCTCTCTCTCTCTCACACACACACACACACACACACACACACACACACACACACACACTCCTGCCTCCCCTGAGCCTTCACAACACAAACACGCGCTCCCGCAAGCACACCCACGGTCACACCAGGAGCCCCGGCCGGCTTCCCCCGCCTTGCCCGGTCCCGTCCCCACCACCTCACCGCACGCCCGGCCGCTCTCGCCCAGACACTCGACACACATGGTCGCACGCACGGCCACTCCCCATGCCCAGCGCCGGGCCCCCGAGCCCCCAAGGCATGTTCGCGCCCTGCCCTCCGCCCTCGTTCACCCCCGGGGTCCCCCTCTCCCGGAGCCCCGCGCTCGGGCCCTTCCCAGCGCTGCGGCCAGGACGGGGAGGGCGGCGGCGGCGGCAGCGGCGGCGGCGGCAGCGGAGGGAGGGGCCGCAGGGTCGGGCTCCGGCCGCTCCTACCTGAGCAGTTGATGCTTTTGCCTTTGCCGCCGGGACAGTCCCCGCCGCCGCCGCTGCCGCCACCCGGGGGCTGGTTGGACGCACGGCTCCCGGGCAGAGAGAAGGCGAAGAGCAGAAGCACCGACGTGTAACAGCAGAAGGCGAGCGGGGGCGCGGCAGGCAGCCGAAGCAGCGCCTCAGCGGCCGCGGCGCCCATGACTGGCGCCCCTGGACGGCGGGAAGCGCAGGGAGCCGCAGGCCCGGGGCATCCAGCCGCGCGCCGGGAGCCCCGCCGCTACCTCGGCGCCTCCTAGCAGCAACGCCGCTGCGCCGGGGAGCAGCCCCTCAGCATCCCGGTCCCACCCGCAGCGCCCGCCAGGCCCCGGCCAGCCGCGCTCGGGACGGAGTCTGAGGGTCCGGGCGCGCGCGAGGGTCGCGGGCGCGCGAGGGTGCGCGCGAGGGTACGAGCCCGCGTGGCGGGGGGAGACCGAGGCTGGGGGCGTGAATGGGCGCGCGCGCGGCGGGCGGGGGTCGTGGGGCGGGGGCAGGCCCAGCCCCTCACTCGCCGCTCGCCTTCCCTTTGTGTCCGCGGCCGTCGCCACCGCGTCACAAAGACCCCGGCCCGCCCGGTGAGGGGCGCGTGACAGAGCCGCGGGCGGGAGGGGTGGCTGCGACCCCGCCCCGCGCACACCCCCAGCGCCCGCGTCGGCAGCTCCGCCCCCGCCCGCGGCCGGCACCGCCTCCGGGGGAGCTATTGTTCCTGCGGCGGGGCGGGAGTGCCGAGGGGCGGGGGTCGCGGGCCTCCTCCGCGAAAGCGCGGAGGATTGGCGGCCAGCAGGGATGCTCCGTGTGTACTACCGCAACAGACATTTTTGCCGCCCTTTGCAAGTGGTTTTGAAGCATTTCCTTCGCCCAGCACCCGGGCTGGGAAAGAAGGGCAGGTGGTCTATTATACATCTAATTTCTAGGTGAAGAAATTGAGCCGCGGAGAGGTGAAGGTGACTTGTCCAAGGTCGCATACCAAGAAATGGACTGGACTCGAACTGGAGCCCAAGTTCTGACTCCAACTCTGCAGTTCTTAGAGATGGGGTAAATGGCTAAATTTCTAGGCTCCTCTCCCCCACCCCTTTCCTTCATACACCAACTGAATTTTAAATACGGTTTTAAAAGTCTATATTGTCCTTTCCCACCAATAACTAAAACAGAGAGAAGATTTGCCATATGCAAGACCTGGACGAAGCTCTCTTTACGAGCATTCTCTCCAATTCTTTTTTACAGCCCTGCAAGGGGAGTTTTCATTCTCATCCCCATTCCACAGATGAGGAAGTTGGGACCGAAAGACTTAAAGTGATCTGACTCCCAGTCCTGTGCTCTTCCCATCACATGATAGATGAGACCCTCAGGCAGTAAGATAATGGACTGAATTGTTGGAAGGTCTTCTGCCTTTTTCATAGATTATGCTGCTTCTCACCTTGAAATTTTTAAAATCTCATTGAAAGATTGATAAATTTGACTCAAAATTTTAAAATGTGTGAAAAGCCACCACAAGCAAAGCCACATCAGGGAAAATATTTTCAATGTGAATAAGAGACAATATACTTACTATAAAGAATATAAATCAAGAAGAAAAAGTTGACATAATAGAAAAATGAGAAACTAAAAAAAAAAAAGAAAAATGAGAAACTGACTTGTCTTTTTAACATAAAATACAGACAATATATATATGAAAAGGTATTTAAACCCACTAGTAATAAACGTCAGATTAAAACCACAAGATGTTTTTTTCCTGAAAATGATTAACAATAGTTAAAAGAATTAACAAAACCTGGCACCCTTAATTTATACATTTTGGGAGGGCAATTCAAGTATATATCAAAAACCTTTAAAATAGGTTTATCCTTGGGGTGCCTCGGTGGCTCAGCAGGTTAAGCCTCTGCCTTTGGGTCAGGTCCTGATCTCAAGGTCCTGGGATCCAGCCCCACATTGGGCTCTCTGATCAGTGGGGAGCCTGCTTCCCCCCCACCTTCCAAATAAATAAATAAAATCTTTTTAAAAAATAGGTTTATCCTTTAAATCTAGGAATTCCATGTATTGGAATTTATCCTAACGAAATCATTGTACAAGCACACTAAAATGTATATATGGATGTTCATGACTTTTTTGTAGTAGTAAACATAATTTAAATGTCCATGTGTGAAAAATAAAGTATGGTACCTCTTTGTACAGAGGAATATTTTGCAGTTTTATTTATGATAATAACATGGAAAAAAGGATACTGATGAGCATAAGAAAATCATATTTCTAAAATATGTGTGTGTGTACACATCCCTAGCAAAGAAATCAAGAATATACAGCTATATATTAACTGTGATTATCTCTGAAAGGTGGGCTTATGAGTAACTGGCACTTGTCCTTAATATTTTTCTGTATTGTCTAAATTTTTTGCAATGAAAATTTTTATTGTTATAATTTAAAACTATTTTCTTTTAATTTCTTTTATATTTTCAGCATCCTTCTTTATAAATTCATATGTTAACATTTTGTTAAGATTTGCCTCAAACCTCTAAACTGTTAGCTGGGGCATGGCAGTTGTTACAATGAAAATTCAGCTTCCGGCTTCTGATTCAGGTGTGATCCCGGGTTCCTGACTGCTAAGTCACAGCTAAAGGCTCCTTCTCAGAGCATTTCTTCAACAGCTTCTCTGCTCATCTTGACCTCTTCTTTGCTTCTTTCTAGCCCTCTGTCTTGGCTCTCCCACCCACCCACCCCACCCCCCGCCCCAGTATTTTGCCTTTAATTTTCATTTGACTGCTAACCATAGTCCCGGCAGAAATACTAAGAGGAGACAACCCTTAAATAAAACGCAAAAACCCTGTGGCCATACATCACAAATTAATTTACATCTGCAGCTTTCTCTGAATTAGGTAGGAAAACTCCGCTCAGATTTCTCAAAAATTCAGCTCATATTTCTCAAAAGTTGTCAAACTGAAAAGGACTCTACTTCAAAAACATGGTTTCTCTGATGTCAATCATCCAAACTCAGAGAGGAAAAAAGATTTTACTGATCATCTAATATAACCCCTATCACATGCTTTAATATTGGTGACTCCAAAATGTTACATAGTAAAAGAGTATGGGACTTACTACATGAAAATCATCCAGAGTTTTAAAAGAATGTAGATTTGTGAACACCACTCCAGAAATGCTTGGAGGTGGGGAGGAGACTACTCAAATACCCCTTATGTGTATTAAAGTTCTCTAGTAACTCAGATAGACTGCCAGTTTGGAAACCCCTGACCTAACCTGGACCAGTCAGTTATTGTTCCATAACAAACAACCATAAACCCTTAGCAGTGTGCCACAATAAGCATTCGTCTCTCTCAGCTCTGGGGGTTGATGAATCTAGGCTAGGCTTGGCTGAATGGCTCTGCCTCAAGCCGCAGGTCCAGCTGGGCTAGACTCCTGCCTGCAGGTTGAGCTCTGATCTTCTCCAGGATTATTCTTTTGGGGGCCCCAGCTGAAGGGGCAGCAGCTGCCCAGAGGGAACTCTATGAAGTTGGCAGTGGTGCAGAGGGACATGCCCAACTGTGCAAGCATTTTTCATCCCCCTGCTTGTACATTGTCTGCTAACATCCCACTGACTAAATCAAGTATCATAGCTGAAACCAAAGAAAAGGGGTAGGAACTCTATTCTGGAGGTGAGTGAAAGGGAGTGAGTAGGGAGTGAATATTTTTTTAATAATAATCTATCAGAAATCCTATACTTGAATGCCATTATTTATGCTCTGTCAGAATGTTTTCAGTTCTGGGGCACTTGGGTGGCTCAGTGGGTTAAGCGTTATACTCTTGATTTCGGCTCAGGTCATGATCTCAGGGTTGTAGGATAGAGCCCCATGTGAGGTTCCACACTGGGTGTGAAGCCAGCTTAAGATTCTCCCTCTCCCTCTCCCTCTCCCTCTGCCTCCCCCCACCCCTTCCTCTCTCTCTCAAAAAAAGAGAGAGAGAATGCTTTCAGTTCCAAGTAACAGAAAACCCAACCCAACTTAACTTAAAAAGAGATTTATTGACTCAGATTTAAAATTTTTTTAATTTTAAAAAGCAGAAGGTAGTACCCTCTTTTGTGATGGAAAACATTGTATTCCTTCGAGAAATCTTTGTGAGCATCCACTGTGTGCTAGGCACCACAGTAGCTATGGGGAGCAAGAGATAATTCTGCCTTGTTGTCTTGAGGGGAGAGTGGGAGGACCTCTGAAAATTAATGATTACAACTCAATATGATACACACTAAATAGAGACGGAGTATGGGGGCAGGGGTAGGAGTATATGGCGAATCTCCTCCACACTCCCAGGTTGGCCAAAATTCTGGCTTTTCTGGACCTCCTGCTGCAGGGTCTAGCTACATAATGAAGCCCTGATAAATGATAATGAGACAATTTGGGACTGACAAGTTGGCCCTGGTAGGAGACAGTCACAACACCTGAGCTCAGTCCAGAAACACTGGAATGATTTATGATGCAGCACTGTCACAAGCCTGGAATTGACCTCTGGCCCATCTTGGGAAATTGGCCACGCCCCCTCACCTTCCTAGAATAAGCCGTCTTTTCAAAAAATGGTAAGAGTGAGTGAAGTCATTCATTCAGTATGTTTGTACTGAAGGCCTACTCCTCCCTGAAAACACAATGATGAGCACAACAGACCTAGTTCCTTCTTGATGAGGTTTACAGTCAATCAATTATTGAAATAAAAGTAAAATTGCAACAATATTGATAAATGCTATGAAGGGAAAGGTCAAAGGTTTACCTGTTTACAGTGACACTTGTGCTAAGACCAGAAGATTGAGTGGAAATTAACCGAGACGAGAGTGTTCCGGGCAGAGGGAACATCGTTAGCAAATGCCTGTGAGTGAAAAGGGTCTGAATGCGGGCCAGTGTAGTAAAGACAGAGAGCAAGGTCAGCTTGTTTTAAACTTCATTCATTGATTCAACAAATATTTACTGAGGACCGGCTGTGATGGAGGCACTGTTGTAGATGCAGAGAAACAGCAGTGGACAAAACAAAGTCCCTGCAAGGGACGCCTGGGTGGCTCAGTTGGTTAAGCAGCTGCCTTCGGCTCTGGTCATGATCCCAGTGTCCTGGGATCGAGTCCCCACATCGGGCTCCTTGCTCAGCAGGGAACGTGCTTTTCCCTCTGCCTCTGCCTGCCTCTCAGTCTGCCTGTGCTCGCTCGCTCTCTCTCCCTCTGTCCCTGACAAATAAATAAATAAAATCTTTAAAAAAAAAAAAAAAAACAAAGTCCCTGCTTCTCATGGATAGTGAGAAGACCCCATAACAGTAATACCGGTGGGGGAGAATGATTGTTGGATCCGGCCATAATAACAGCAACTATAATTCACTGCAGGCCTGCCACATCCCGGATATTGCCAGCCTCTTCGGATATGTTGTCACCGATCTTCCCACCCACCCTGTTAGTAGGCATTATTTCCACTTGATAAATTAGGAAACTGAGGTTTATGAGGTTAAATGACAAACCACAAAGCTAAGAAGTTGGAGTCAGCGGACTCTGACTCCAGAGCTCCACCATGTCACTAACAGGAGCAGGCAGCTCGAGGGGCATCATCATCAGATACAAAATGGAGCAAAGATTGACACCACTAAGACAGCAGCCACCAAGGAGTGTGCACAAACAATCCTGAACCCCCTGCCAGCATGTCAGGAGATCCTTGTCTTCTTGGGATCAGTCAGGGATTACAGTAATGTGACTACATTGCTTGTAATTACAACTCTGGTTGAAAGCACTGTGATTGTTACCCACATCCCCTTAATGGTCCTCAATTAACGTAGATGGGCAGAAGCCAAGGAGGCAAGGGTTACAGATATCTGAACCAAAAGTGCTATGGGAATCCAGAGAAGCAGCCTCACTCTGCCTGGAGAACAGGCTTCGCCACTATAATTCTGCCAGTTTGAAAAGCATCTCACCCAAACAGTCCTTGTGAGTGAGTAGGGAGACTGAGGAGGCCTCACTCGGTTTTTCCAGCAGGTCTTCTTGTCATTTAGTTTTTTGGTATTGCTCTGAATACAGAAAGAAGAACTTTCTCCATCTTTCAGCAAATGGAAATTTTCAGCCGCAATTAAAAAATTTCTCCGAGGGTTTAACTCATAAAGGGTGGTACCAAAGAAATAGCGTCTCTGACAAAGACAATCACACATAAATGGTAGTAAGAGGTATAATATAGTAATTAAGAGTGTAAGCTCTGGAACCAAACCATCTGGTTTTGCATCTTAACTCTGCCGCTTGCTAGCTCTATGACCTTGGGCGAGTTACTTAACTTCTCTCTGCCTCAGTTTCATAATCCGTAACATGGAGATAAAATTTCTATTTGCTTCATAGAGTTATTGTAGGGATAAAATGGGTTTTTATGGGTAAAATGCTTAGAATCATGCTTTGTACATTGTAAGTACTTGATAAATAATTGGGTAGGAAAAGGGGTGGCGAAGTAAGCACATAATAAATGCTAACTATTGGGGCACCTGGGTGGCTCAGTCAGTTGATGGTCATCTGCCTTCTGCTCCGGTCATGATCTCAGGGTCCTGGGATTGAGCCCCGCATTGGGCTCCTTGCTCTGCGGGGAGTCTGCTTCTCCCTCTGATCCTTTTCCCTGCTTGTGCTCACTGTCTCAAATAAATAAGTAAAATCTTTAAAAATAAATAAATACTAACTATTATTAGTAGCAGTAGCCATTACCTGCGTTTATATACTAGGATAAGAGCTTTGTGTTTTTTATCAAATGTAATGTTCCCAAAACCCAATGGGGAAGGTGCTATTATTATCCTCATTCTGTACCTAAGAAAACTGAGATTTGGAGGGGTTAAATTATTTGCCTCAGGTGACACAGCGAGTAGGCAGCCAGACTGGTACTCGAATCAAGGTCTGTCTCAGGAGCCTTGGTCTAAAACAAAACTCAAAGAGTTAAAGTCAGCAGTCAAAACACTTCGGGTGAGCTGGCTAGTTGCTAGAGAGACCTGCAAGAGGGCAGCCCGCTAACGGGCAGAGGCAGCCAAGCTACTAGGAGGAAAAGTGGTAGCAAACAGCCAGGTGGGTCAAAGGGAAGGACACGAGGTTACAGCCAAGAGTCTGAGAACTGGAGAATGGCATCCAGTGAGCTAAGAATCATGAAAGAGAGACAAAGCAAGGAGCTAACTACATAGAGGAATTAGAGTGAGTCCAATGGAGTTAAATAATGATATTTTACCACTGTGTATTTAAGTATGTCAGCTTGCCACTGTATGTATACATATGTATGGAACATATGTCATTTGCCTGTGTATACATATGTAATGAGTGTATCAGCTTGCCTCTGTACATATGCAAAAGTGCCAAGCATATGTCATTTTACTCTCTGTGTACATATGTAGGGAATGAGTATATATCAGGTTGCCTCAGAGCGCGTATGTATGCATATTTGAGTGTGACAGCTGGGCTCTGTGTTTGTACATGCACAGTAACATGTATGTATCCAATCACTGTATGTAGCAACTCATCTGCATATATACAAGGGAGCTTAAATTGAGTCAACCATTTTCTAATTCTCCTTCCTTGGCTCTTAGTTGAAAATTATTTCCTACAGTTTGATGGTCTCGGGACTCAGCATCAGGGTTAATACAGTTAGACTTGGCACTTAATCTGGGTTCCTAATTAAGGAATTATAAAGGTGAAATAAAAACTACATTCTGAAGCTGTTTCTCTCAACACAGAGCAATGATGATAAGACTTAGGACAGCTCCGATAGTGGTGATTTCAACAACAGTGGGAGCAGAGGTCAGGGCAGTGCATGGAGAGTGGTGACAGTAGCACCATTCATCCCACATCCATCCACCAGTGTGCAGAGATTGCCTGTTCGGTGCCAGGCAACTATGTTAGCCACTAAGGATGCACAAGTGAACAAGACAGACACAGTCCCCGTCCTATAGTCCAACAGGGAGTCAGACTTAAAACAACTACAGTTGTGAAGGGTTTTTGCAAAGCATGTGTGAAAGCATTGGACAGGGACCCCTCACACAGCAGGGGTGAAGGGTATCAAGGAAAGCTTCTCCAAAGAAGTGATACGGAAGCTAAGGCTGGAAGACAGAAGAGTTAGAAGAGGGTAGAAAGAGAACAGTATTCCATAAAGAAAGTTCCACATGGAAAAATGGAAGAATATGGCAAGTTTAGAAGCAGAGAAGGGAGCTGTGGCTGGCACTTTGGAAAGTGAGGTGGAGAATGACATAAAGAATAAGGTTAGAGACTTCAGGGAGCACAGGCCAGATCACATGGGGCCTTTCAAGCCAGAGCAAGAATTCAGACTCTATCCTAGGATTATAAAGAGAAAATTGCCTGCTCAGATTTGTGCTTTTAAAAGATCACTTAGTTAAAGGTGTGAAATGTAAGGTATGTTAGTTATATTTCAGTGATGCTATTGGAAAAAAATCACTGGGGCTGCTGTGTACAGAGTGGAGGGCGCCTTTCTGGGTGGTTCAGTGGGTTGAGCCTCTCCCTTTGGCTCAGGTCATGATCTTGGGGTCCTGGAATCGGGTCCCGCATCAGGCTCTCTGCTCGGCAGGGAGCTACTTTCCCGTCTCTCTCTGCCTGCCTATCTGCCTACTTGTGAGCTCTCTCTGTCAAATAAATAAAGTCTTTTAAAAATTAAAAAAAGAGAAAGAAAGAAAGGCACAATGTACCTGAAAAGACCGTGGGAGAGCTATTGCAGTGGTTTAGGTGAGTGATAATGGGACTAGTCATCCCTAGATGACTAGCGACGATGGGAACAAGTAAATGAATTAGATTAAGGATGGAAAATCAACAGAATTTGGTGACTGACTAGATGTGGGGAGAATGTGTCAAGCCAGGGTTATCCCTCGGTCCAGTGGCATTTACTAAAATAGCCATTTCTGGAGAAGAAGCAGGTTTGGAGAGAGAATGATGAGTTCAGTTGTAAGCTCACTGAGTCTGGGTGGCCAGTGAGGCATCTGTATCGAGCCAGTTGGACCTATAAGTCTGGTGTTCTTAAGAGATTTACACTGGACACAGAAGTATGGGAGTCATCAGAGGCTAAATTAATTGAAGTCATGGAAGTGGGTTTGATGATTTAAAAGTGTAGGAAATACTATAAAATGAGAAGAGGGCCTAGGCTAAAGCCTTGAGGATCTCCAGTGGAGGGAACTATGGCCAGAAAATTAGGAGGAAAATGGGGAAAGAACAATGTTACGGTGACCAAAAAGTGTTTTAAGAAGCAGGACATGGTCAGCTGGTCAAATGCTGTTGAATGATCAAACAAGATGAGTACTAAACAGTGTCTAATGGATATGTCCACTTTATGTCATCAGTGATCTTAGCAAGAGCCTGCTCAGTGGTAAAGTGGTAAGGGTAGAATCCAGATTATAGCATGCTGAAACATAAGTGGGAAGTAGGAAGTGGAGACAGAACATTTAGACAGCTTGGCTGTGAAGAAAAACAAAGCTAGAGGTGACTGTGGGTGGAAGAGGGACTTTTTAAGATGAGACTGTACAATATTTAAAATGATGATAATAGGGCACGTGGGTGGCTTAGTCGGTTAAGCATCCAACTCTTGGTTTCAGCCCAGGTCATGATCTCAGTGTCATGAGATCTAGTCCTGTGTCGGGGTCGGGCTCACACTGAACATGGAGTCTGTTTAAGATTCCCTCTCTCTTCCTCTGTCCCTCCCTGCCCCCACTCCCTCTTGCTCACTCAAAAACCAAAACAAAATGCAAAACCAATGACGATAAAGATCCAGTGGGGTGGGGGGAATTGAATACACAACACAGTGTAAAAAATAGTCAAGATACTTGAGAAGACAGGAAGAGGTGGAATTCAAAGCAGAGACTGAAGGGATTAACATTAGAGAAGACATTTTCTTTGTAATAAGAGGGAAGGTAGAGCGAATGGAGGTCAAATCAAGTGGGTTTGTAGATTTGGTATTGAGATATCGAGGAAATTCCTGGATCCTGGCTTTGATGTTCTCCAGAGAGAAAGGGAGGTATGGGTGCACTGGGGATGGTAGGGGAGGGGGTGGGTCCAAAGGTAGCTTAAGGCAGCTATGGCCCCACTGTGATCCCCATGAGCTCCCTCTTAGCCTTTCTACCCCAATCTTCATTACCATCATTGATGTGGGCAATTGCATTCTCCCTGTCTTTTATACAAAGTTATTTTTTTTAACTGATTTAAAACACGCAATATATGAAATAGACACTGCTTCAAATCAGGTACCCTTGCCCTCCCTCTTGGCCAGATTACTGGCCAAGTCCCTACTACAGAGAAATTTTGGGTCAGATTTGGGAAGAGTGGTCACTGATGTTAAGGGAAGAGAAAACATGTGTTTTTCCCAGCAGAGCTCAGGAGAGATCCACAGCACCAGAGGCAGAGATCAGAGAAGCAGCCTAAAGCAGGAGTGCTTAAAAGGGAGTTAGAATCCCTTTCTCTCAGATGGGCATTAACATTGGTGGAGGGAAAAAAAAAAAAAAAAAAGAAAAAACTACCCCTCTTAATAGGCACTCTAGCAGAGGAGTTCTAAGGAAGATATTTCGTTAAGAAGGTTGGGGCAAAGTGGACCCTTTGCTCTCTGAGTAGCCAGTGCAAACTAAATTCAGATTTTTCTTAGATCTGGCATACCATCTTTCCCTATGAATGCTGGCAAATGGTCAAGAGTGATTTAATCATAATTTTGCAATCCCCATGAAATGACTAATCAGAGTGATGAGTATTTATGGATGCTAAAATCATTGGGTGGAGTTGGTTGGGGACAGAATATTCAGAGTCTTAAGGTATCACCCCACAGGTAAGTTTTTAACTATGAGTGAACAAAAAGTAACTTTATAATGGAGAGATCTAGCAGATGTTGTCTTCGCCAGATGATCAAATTTAGCTTCCCCAATGGTGGGGCAGCTTTCGACCACGTGACTCCCCAAGTTATGTAATGAGAAGTACATGACATTGTCGACATGGTAGTGTTGCCAAAGAGGCTTAACCTGAATCTAATCCTGAGGAGGTAATCAAATAAGTCCAGCATATGGGGCACATTGACAAGGCCTGGACTTTAAAAGAAATTTAATGTCACGAAAAACAAAAAAGGAGAGATGTTTGTTCTAGATTAAATTAGACTAAAAAGACAAAAACAACCAAGTGCAATAAACCTTGATTGAATCTGAGAAAATCAACAGCAATAAAAACCATTCTTAAGGCAACTAGAGAAATTTGATTGTAGACTACACATAGATGATATTATTGAGTTAGTATCAGTTTTCTTAGGTGTGATAATGGGATCATGGTAATATTGGAGCACGTTCCCATCCTTTTTCCATGCATGCTGAATAATTTAGGGGCAAAGTGTCATAATGTCTGCAGCTTTCAAGTGCTTGAAAGAGAGAAAAGCTGTTAACAACAGGTGAATCTAGGTGGAGAATTAAAAAAAGATTAAAAAAAACTCAAAGCAGTCTATTTCTTCATTACTTCATCAAACTTTTTTTTTTTTTGCCATGACCTTGGGTATCTTTATGCTTATAAGCATAAACTGTGCTTCTTAATGTGCTAAATTAAATTAGATTGAAATCTTTAAAAGCATCATAGCAAGAAAATTGCTCTGCAAAGCTTTTTAGACATAAAAGAACTTCTAATTTGTGTAGGAGTATAAGTGAAGATATGGTAAAGTGGGAAAGAGAGCCACAAAATAATAAAAAGAACACTTTTCTAGGAGTCAGAGCACCTTTGGGTCCAGCACTTAACCACAGGATATGTTAGATTCCTCCAGCACTGTGGAGCTGATGGTACTGCCTTCATCATCCTGCGGTACAGGTATAGGAGAAACAGGATGTGAAAAGGCTTTATCTACTGGAAACAAGTATGCAAGTGAAGTGATCTGTGTTATCACGCCATGGTGATGTCCTATTAGCAGTGGTTCTGGAATTTTATTATACCTAACAAGCAACTGGAAAGCTTGTTAAGAGTATATATTTCCAGGGCGCCTGGGTGGCTCAGTGGGTTAAGCCTCTGCCTTCGGCTCAGGTCATGGTCTCAGGGTCCTGGGATCGAGCCCCACATCAGGCTCTCTGCTCAGCAGGGAGCCTGCTTCCCCCTCTCTCTCTCTGCCTGCCTCTCTGTCTACTTGTGATCTCCCTCTCTCTGTAAAATAAATAAATAAAATCTTTAAAAAAAAAAAAAAAGTGTAGATTTCCAGTCCAGCCTCGGGGATTCTGAATCAGTAGCTCTGGGTTGTACCGATCCTTTGCTTTGTGAGAGCACCCCCAGATTCTCTGGTGGGAGGGGATCTGAAAACCACACTTGGAGAGCTGTCGTGGAGGTCACTATGATCTAAAATCCTTGCTACTCAATGTTTGGTCCATGGACCAGCAACATCACTAGCACCTAGGAGCTTGTTAGGAATGCAAAATCTGGCTCCACACCAGATTTACTGAATCAGAATCTGCAATTTCAACAGAGTGCTCAGGTGATTCCCATGCACATTAATATTTGGGAGCCAGAATGATTGGTGACCTCTCTTTCTAGCCTTGGTCTGATTCTCAGCTTGCTCTCCAATAGAACTGGGCCCCCACCCTTGCTGCTCCTGAGGCCTTTAACCTTACTTAGCTCTTCCCTCTGCTTCTCTTTTTTTCTGGCTCCTCATTGATGACAGATATTTGATAAACGTAACCAAAGTTGCTTATTTTCTCCCATGCTGTAAATAGACTAATCAGCATACTGATTAGGTATCTAAACCTAGTTGAGGTATTTACTAGGTATGTGATTGGCTTTTCTTTTTTATTGTGCTGACATAAAAGTTACCATTTTAACCATTTTTAAAGATTTTATTTATTCATTTGAGAGGGAGAAAGAGCGAGCATGGGTGGGGGAGGGGCAGAGGAGAGGAACAGACTCCCTGCTGAGCAGGGAGTCCATGAGGGGCTCAATCCCAGGACCCTGCGATCATAGCCCAAGCCAAAGTCAGATTCTTAACCAACTGAGTCACCTAGGCACCCCCATTTTAACTATTTTTAAGTGTACAGTTCAGGTATGTGATTTATTTATTTATTTATTTATTTGAGAGAGAGAGAGAGAGAGAGAGAGAGAGAGAGAGGTGCCTGCGTGGCTCAGTTGTTAAATGTCTGCCTTTGGCTCAGGTCATGATCCCAGAGTCCTGGGATCGAATGGGGCTCCCTGCAGGGTGGGAAGGAAGCCTGCTTCTCCCTCTCCCACTCCCCCTGCTTGTGCTCCCTCTCTTGCTGTGTCTCTCTCTGCCAAATAAATAGATAAAATCTTAAAAGAGAGAGAGCATGAGCAGAGGGAGGAGCAGAGGAGGAAGCAGACTCCCCACCGAGCAGGGAGCCCGATGTGGGGCTCAATCCGGGGACTCCAGGATCGTGACCTGAGCTGAAGGCAGTTGCTTAACCAACTGAACCACCAGATGCCCCAGATATATGATTTTTTTTTTATTAGCATGTAATGTATTATTTTTTTCAGGGGTACGGGTCTGTGAATCATCAGTCTTATACAACTCATAGCACTCACCATAGCCAGGTATGTGATTTTGAACAAATCACTTAACATCTCCAATCTTCATTTCATATTCTTTGAAATATAGATGAGGGGCACCTGGGTGGCTCCGTTGATTGAGCATCTGACTCTTGGTTTTGGCTCAGGTCATGATGTCAGGGTCTTGAGATCAGGCCACACACTGGGCTCCACACTCAGCAGAGTCTGCTTGAGAGTCTCTCTATTCCTCTCCCTCTACCCATCCCCCCCAAATAAATAAATCATCATATATATATATATATATATATATATATATGATATTACCTATTTCTGCAGAGTACTTTAAGAATTAAATGAAATAATTACAAAGGTGCCTAAGACCCACAGAAGATGTTAATAAATGCTAACTCCCTTCCTTCACTTGAAGTAGGTTTCAGACACCCCTGGTTTGTTTTTATGGTTTTTTTTTTTTTTAAGATTTTATTTATTTATTTATTTGGCAGAGAGAGAGAGAGGGATCACAAGTAGGCAGAGAGGCAGGCAGGAAGGGCGGAAGCAGGCTCCCTGCTGAGCAGAGAGCCCGTGCGCGATGCTGGGCTCCATCCCAGGATCCTGAGATCGTGACCTGAACCAAAGGCAGAGGCTTAAACCACTGAGCCACCCAGGCGCCCCAGACACCCCTGGTTTTACAATAGATGTCATCTACTGAAATTAACTCCTATGAATTTTAAAAACATATGCAAAAATCTACACATCATTGCCTTAGAAGAGGGTAATTTGTAAAACAGAAGTATTCTATCATCTATAGAATTGGGTAATTTGAAACAGCTAATGGGAACAGTTACCATTTACATTTTGTTCGGAAAATTACATTTTGGGAAGCAGCAACCCTTTTGTGCCCATTATATAGAAATTCTTGTATTGACTGTACGTAAATTGTTTTAGAAACAATTTAAGTACAACCATTATCCTAATATCGATAACTTTTACAAGTGGAGCTTTCAACCTTGGGACTGGTCCTCTTGGATGCAGTATTTGAATTCCATTTATGTGCTCATTATCTGTTCAATTTGGGTTACATGCAGTAAATTGAAAAGATTAGTTTAGCTTGAGAATTGGACTAATGAGAATGGGGCAACGGAATTTAGAGATCCCCTCCTCCAACATCCTTATTTTACAAACAAGGAAATTAATATTGAGAAAGACCTAGTCACTTGTCCTCATATGAGTTACCAGCAAACCTGGGACCAGAGCCCAGGTTCCAAGAGTGTGTCCTGGTGTCATCTGACTTTGAAGAGTGGGTGATACTGCAGAAGCATAGGTGATGGGAAGGGGTTGTAGAGAGGCTGATAGCACTCCAGCTGAAGAGATCAGTGGACGTTACTGCACAAAGCCAGGCTCTGAAATAGAGAGGCTTAATGAGTGTACTCAGGGAGTGTCAGAGAGGGGAGGCTAGAACGGGGGAGGTTAAGATGAAATTCTGTGATGTCAGAAGAGAGTCTGGGATTCTCTTATAACAGAATATCAGAAGAGAGTTTTAGGGACTCCTTTTTAAAATTTATTTTATAGTTCATACAGCTCTTCCATATTTGTATTCTCATATAATCATTATAGCAATCTTGGGAAAAAGATATTATACAGATGATATTCTGATGTTCTGGAGGTCAGATTGTTTGCAAAACTAAGATTTGAAATGAACCCAGGCTCCGAATAGAAAGGCTGTGTATTATGATTTTTTTTTTAAGATTTTTAAGTAATCTCTGCACTCAACATAGGGCTCAAACTCACAACCCCAAGATCAAGAGTTGCATGCTCTACTGACTGAACCAGCCAGACACCCCACGTGTATTGCGATTCTTAAAAGCACGAGCTCTGGAGCAGACCACCTGGGTTCAAATCTCTATGGCCCCATTTAGAAGCCATATACACTTGAGAGGAAAAAAAAATGACTAAAACTCAGTATTTACGTGCCAGGGTATGTTCTAAACACATAGAACTAAAGACACAGTACTCACTTCATCCAACATCCCTATTACTCATTATCATCACTGTTTTAAAGCTTTCTCCCCCAGAAGAGAGACGAAGGAAAAAAGTAAGGAAGGGGTGCCTCAGTAAAGGATGAAAAACAGGGATGCATTTCTTCCTAGATGCTCTGTTCTTTGACTTATTATCTCAACTCCTTGGTATTCCATGGGTTCCCTTAGATACTGTGGCAGATTATATGGTTGTTCAAAATATTCACCTCTTCCCCTCACCTTTTCTTTTTTTAAAGATTTATTTTATTTTTTTTTAAGATTTTATTTATTTATTTGACAGAGAGAGATCACAAGTAGGCAGAAAGGCAGGCAGAGAGTGAGGGGGAAGCAGGCTCCCTGCTGAGCAGAGAGCCCCATGCAGGGCTCCATCCCAGGACCCTGGGATCATGACCTGAGCCGAAAGCAGAGGCTTTAACCCACTGAGCCACCCAGGCGCCCCATTATTTGTTTATTTGACAGACAGAGATCACAAGTTGGTAGAGAGGCAGGCAGAGAGAGAGGAAGGGAAGCAGGCTCCCCGCTGAGCAGAGAGCCCTACATGGGGCTCAATCCCAGGACCCTGGGATCATGACCTGAGCTGAATGCAGAGGCTTTAACACACTGAGCCACCCAGGTGCTCCTTCCCCTCACCTACTTAAGAGGACTCTACTTCCCTCCCTTTGACTTTGGCCAAGGAAATATTAGTTACTTGCTTTGGCCAAGGAAATATCAGCAGATTTAACACTGAAATTTGAAATGTGCTTCCGCAGTTGGGCTTGTTCTCTTGTACTTCTGCCATCACAATGAGAAGGGCTTCCCCTGCGTAACAGCACCTGCCCCTTCAGCCTGGGGCTCAGAGTGACCACATGAGAGTAGATCTGCCCAGCTGTCCCCCGGACTTCCCAGTGGCCGAGTAGCTGGACGGACCACCCTGCAGAGGAGCTAATATTAGCCCATCCAAAGACACTCATCGAGACTCAAGGATAAGAATCTAGATCCAGGGGTGCCTCACCAGCAGAGCGTCAACCTCTGAGCTCCCTTCTTGGTTACCCTGGAAGCTGAATGAGAAGATGGGACAAAAAACTGAAACCTTAACTTCTACATTGACTATAGGATTTTCTCTATAACAAGTTATCATTTTTATCAAAAATAACCAACTTCCTAAAGAACAGGGTTTGGAATTTTTCCCTAACAAACCCATAACGAGAAAACTGAAATCAGAATCCAGTTAAATCTCTTGGCAGTCACCAGGAGCTAAGAAAGGGAGCCCATGTTTATGGATAGAGAACTTCCCACTCTGAGCCCTTTAATGAAGGTACATGATTAATATTACACACACACACACACACACACACACACACACACAGGCAGTTCAGTGAGGGCATTTTGCAAGTAGAGCTAGTGCTTCTGATCCTCTCACTCACAAACAGGAGGATCACCATTCTGCTCATTCCAAGGAGTGGCAACAGTGAGAGAACCTTTGCTCATAATCTGGAGATCTGGAGAATGTAGGATCGGAAGTTTTCCACCTCGTGATAATAAACTGCCCTGGTAGGGTAACAGCCAGCTCGCAAACCCAACAGTTACAGTGGGTAATGGAGGTTCGATAGTATGTTCTTCAAAAATCTTAACTTCAATCATTCTTCTATAAATTGAATCTCATTCTAAATGCACCAAAGGACTGTTGAAGAAAATGCCATGTTGAAATGTTTCACCAAGAAAATAATCCCACTCTTGGATCCCTCGTGGAAGTTGTCTATACTGGGTGTTCCTAAACCACAGTGTACTTGGGATACTTCCCCTATAAGGCAGCCTTCTCTACAGGACAGCATCCACATCACAATGACAACAATAATGTTAAAATGCTTTATATCACTCTTTATTTCAAAAGTGCTTTACTAACATAGACTAATCTTCACAACATTTAAGGGAGGTAGATAAGTATTACACCACTTTCACAGATGGAGAAACGGAGGCAAAGATTAGTAAATTGTGTTGAGAGCATAATATATGGCACGGTTAGGTAAAGACTTTGTTGCTGTCATGGATCACTGGTGATCCTTCCCATGACTTCTGAGTCCCACCAACGCAGCCCGGAAGCAGGTTGTCCACAGTCTGGCTAGTCTAAGGTACGCGGCACCTCGTTGCTACCGATGTTGAATGTGCTGCCCTTTGGCAAATATTTCCCTCACACCCGTTCTCACATGACTCCACCTCTGAAACAGGGGAGAGTGGGAGCTGTTGTGGGTACAGAAGGAGGAGCTGGAGGAACAGGGCCGGGAAGGTGGAAGATAGAAAATATGAACTGATATCAATGCAAGGGCGAGGGAGAACAGGAGGACCGGCTGGAAGCAGCCAACGAAAAGGAAACCCACAGCAGAAAAGAAGTGTCATTCCACTTGAAAAGCTCAGACATCCAGAAATGCTATTAAAAGGGTAATTCTTAGCAATGACATTATAGAACCACTCCTTGTGGCTTTGCCAAATATAATTATCAGGTCCTTCTGACATTCCAAGGAGGCAGAGCCATTCCTTCCCCTGGTGCAGGCCAAGTGCTGATGTAATTGACCTGACACTGCAGAGGCTGTTGACAACTCAAATGCACTCTGCCACCTCTCTTCCTCCACTCTCTTCTAGGGGGAAAAAAAAAGGCCAATGCATTTTATGATTCTCTCTGCAAAATTCCTAAAACATTCCCTAAATTTTTGCTGCATAACAGGGTAGGATTCTGTGTTTGACCTTGGTAAAGGGGCTGTGATAGGCATACATGGGGACCACCAGCCCCCCTCAGCCAATGCCCCTTTATACAACATGGGACACTAAGGAAAGAACCTTTTCTGCTCTTTCTGGCACAAAGCTATTATAAGAGATGGTGACGTGCACCACCAGCTGCAATGGAAGTACTGGGGGCAGAGGCAGCACCAAATGAGGGGGCTGACAAGGACCCAAGGGGCTAGAGCGTAGGATGGACAGAGAGAAGAGGCAGAAGTCAGAGCAAAGAGGGGACAAGCAAAGCAGAGATGGGCACAGGGGCTCGTGTTTGAGGCTGAGTGGCAGGTAACAGCATTAGTTCATCTCTTGGCCTCTCCTGGTTTGGGTCAGAGCCAGAAATGCATCCTTTCTGCCTCTATTTTAATCAACAGCATTATTCTTTCAGGCATCTGGCTTTAACACCTCGCCCCTCCTCTCCAACAAAAGCAATCAACTGCCAAGCCTGACTGATTCCACCTCTGCAGTGCCCTTCACTTTGCTCTCCCTCAGTCCAACTACAGCCTCCTCTAGATCCTCTTATCATCTCGTCCTAACCAGGGCCAGACCCTCCCACCTCATCTCCCCGGCTCCAGTCTTCTCTAAACTCAGTTGCACCTTCTCATCTTCCTCCTGGAGCACAGTGTTGATCATGCTACTGCCCAATTTGGAAATTCACCTTGTTCTCACTGCCTCCCGGTTATGTGTCTCATCATCTTGAATCTTCAACAGGACCTTGCATCTAGCAAAGGTTCGCCTATTTCTGAATCTCCATCTGTCCAAATGCCAACTCTAAAGACTTAACTCAGATGCCACCTCCTCCAGGAGGCCTTCCTTCCTCCTGGAGGAGGTGGCATTTGCTCTGAGCTACAGATGCACTTGAAGACATGCGCTAATGAGGTACCTGACAGCTGTGAACAAGTCTTACCTCCCCTACTGGCTGGCTGTGTCCGTGATTTGGCCGGGTGGGGGATTGTGAACTGCAATAAATTTGTCTATTCCCTACAGCACCTACCAAGAAATGCTTTTGCATTTCCACTTCAGGTAAGGAACTGCTCAACAGTGAAATGAACATATATCTGTCCATGAATGGAGACACCAAAGTACACTATGGGTATGATCTGGCTCTCAGGACAAAACAAATCCTTTACAGAACTTTGAGGGATGGGACAGGGGCAGACAGGTGGGAGGGACCATTTGTTTGGAATAGAGAGAGCTGGGACAGAACTTCTCCTTTGCTGTTTACTAGCTACTGGTCTGGTACAAGATGGTTCTTCTCTGAGCATCATTTCCTCACTTCTGCATGACCTCACAAGGTTAAGGATCAAATGAGGCACATCTGTGAGCTCGACACCACTGGTTCTCAATCCCAGTGATGTACCATAATCTCCAATAAAGTTTTCCCAAAATGTAGAGGACCAAGCCCCAACCTGGGTCAACAGAATCAGAATCTTCTGGGAGTGGGGCCAGGTGGGACTAGTTATTTACAAAATACTATTTCTAATGCATAGCCCAGGTTGAAAACTGTTATAAACTCATAAATACCATTAACAGTAGAGCAAGATGCTTTAGGCTTCTGGTTTCATTATCCTTTATTTGGTTAGGAATTAGTTCTGTTTTTATACTTTCATTATGTGTGTGAGCATTTTTTGTATTGTGTTCTGCATGGTTGTGTTTAAGTGCTTAAGTGATAAATTCTGAGAGAGGATGATAACCGGCACACTGCTGTACACAACGTGTACCTAACCCAATTGTGGGGGTGGGGGTGAGGGTGGGGAGAGAGTAAGTAAAAACTTCACAGAGTCCTCTGAAACCTTGCTACACAGAAGTGTGCTGACCACGCAGGCAGAGCTGGCATAACTTGGAAGCTTACAAGAAATGCAAAATCTCAGGTCCCACTCCAGAAGCTGCACATTAACGAGATTTCCAGATGGATCAGTAGGTGAAGCAAAGCAAAATTTCTCTCAGTTCACATCTGTGCTGAGGGTCTGCTGTTCCCTGCCCTAATCCTGAGGAGGTGGGAGGGCATGGAGAGTCAAGTCCTGTCTCCCATAAATCGTTTAGGCTTGAGACTTTATTGAGATGTGTCTTGTCTAAAGGGTCCATTTGGTAAAAGCTAAATGAAGAACACAAATCCTTGCAAAAGGATCCTTCCTTTCAAAGACTAGTCTTCACACCTTTCCTTCAAATCACCAGTTCCTCTAAGGTATTTAAAATATGATCAGAGGAGAGAATAAACTGATATCCACGTAAGGTTTATGCAGTGCTTCAATAACATGTATATGTTTATCTTACTGAACTTCTAGTCCTCAGGACCCAAATCCCAAAACTGTGAGGACAGGAAGCTGAGCCAATGCAGTAATCAATTCTTCCCTGTTGACCCACACCCTCTGGACAACTATGATATCAGCGGTACCCATCCAAGGCTCTGCAGACCATACCACAGTCAAGGAGCTGCAGCAGATTCTGAACATGATCTAGACCAACTTCCTTGTATGGACAGGAAAGACCAGAGCCGCGGATTCAAAGGAGTTATCCCAGGTCACACAGCACACTGAGGCAGAGCCACGATTGGAATTCAGGCCCTGACTCCTAGCCTGACACTCCCTACAGAACCTCTGCCACACATACTTTTCTTTCCCCACCACAAGGCCTTGACATTTCATGCTCAGAAACTGCTGACCTGCCTTGGCACGTGGTGTCACTTTGCTTGTTCCAGCGACTGCCATGCCCAATGTCCCAGAACCGTTTTTAACACTAGGCTACAGGAGAAGCTCTATCCCAACTCAACCAAAATATCCACTTGCCAATCTGTATTTCCAAATATGTTGGCAATGGGTTAAGAAGCCCAATGCTAACTGAGCAGTGCAAACTACACAGCATTACTCTTGGCTAGCACCATGAGCACGGTGAGGGAAGGGCCTTTCCCTAGGTGGCTGGAGATTAAAAACAGGACACCCATTAACTCAGTAGTACAAAGTTGGGAGGATGCTACAGAGGGAAAGCAAAGACGAGCACAGTGGGGGAGGCAACACCTTTGAAAAACATACACAGTGTGACTATAAAATTGCAAGTCTTCTCTTTTAATAAAACAGACAGGACAGATCATAGAAATCTAAATGCACATGTCTCCCTCAGGGCAGTTACAGCCTTAGTTACAACAAAGCTACCAACTGTTAGAACCACTATTTGTAAGCCCTCTTTGGGTGAAGGCCTTCAAAGGGGGTTTATGAGCCACATTAGAAAACATCCTTCCAAATGTCGGATGGTTTAAAATCAGAAA
The DNA here is from genome assembly GCF_002288905.1 of Enhydra lutris kenyoni. Lineage (NCBI taxonomy): Eukaryota > Metazoa > Chordata > Mammalia > Carnivora > Mustelidae > Enhydra > Enhydra lutris. Next base: position 9,243,100 of record NW_019154097.1, on the reverse strand, counting down.
AGCCACTCCAAGAATGACAGTGAAAACAAAATGAAACAAAAAACAAAAAAAAAAACAAAACCAAAAGACAAAACAAGAGGTGCTGTGTGTGGTTCCCAGGGAGGTTCCCTAAAGACCTCCAGCCAGTTCTAAGCAACAGCCCCACAACATGTGGCCTCCGGGGTCTTTCAGCTGCTTTCAACAGCAGCATGTTCATTTGGAGAAAAGTTCTGTCTACTTAAAAAAAAAAAAAAAAAAAAATCAGCCACACTTCTTTATAGTCACACTTGCAATCTGATTTAAAAAATACAACAAGGGGCACCTGGGTGGCTCAGTGGTTTAAGCCTCTGCCTTCGGCTCAGGTCATGATCTCGGGGTTCTGGGATCGAGCCCTGCATCGGGCTCTCTGCTCAGCGGGGAGCCTGCTTCCTCCTCTCTCTCTGCCTGCCTCTCTGCCTACTTGTGATCTCTCTCTGTCAAATAAATAAATTCTTAAAAAAAAAAAAAAATACAACAACACTCACACATGGTTCTCGTTATGAATTCTAATTAAGAGACATTACATTCAGAATTCTAGCACTCGTAGTGATCATTTTCGGGAGACTGGAACAGCTTCTTTGCCATTGGCAGGCGGGGCACCGGGTGCGGCCGTTTACCTGGGCCGTTTACCTGAACGTATTCTTAAATACGGGACTACTACCGCGCTAAGTTTCCTAGTCGTAGCTCTGTTACGAGGTCCTGACCGCGAGCTCACGTTCCGGATCGCTTACAGGGGAGCCGCCCCCGCAGTCTTAGGGTGAATTGGGAAAGGGCCGGTTAAAGGAGGAGACAGGCCACTCCTTGGTGAAAGTTTGTAGTTTTCTTTCCCAATACATCTTCTTTTTATTGAGAACTTCCATTTTTATCCTGTGCTCCTCCTCTGCCATCTCACACTCCCGCTCTATCTGCTGGATTTTGGCCACATGCACCTCGTTCATTTGTATCAGCTGCAGCTGTAAGATGGACATTTGTTGATGGTGTTCTTCCTCATGCATCTTTTTTAAAGCACCTTCCTGAGAGGTTTTGCTCCTGTAGTGTTTATTGGCTGTGATTCTGACAGCCGAACACGAGGGTTCAGGTTGGGAGGTCCCCTCACACACTGGAAAATGTATGAACTCTTTCTCATCATCGCACAGTTCTCTATTTGAAACAGCAAATGATTCTGAAAAACAGTAGCAGAAAACACACGTTCAAAGATTTTATAGGCAGAGAGAAAATCGATCCTATTTCAAATGACAGGTCCCCCGCCACAGGATGGAGCGTTGGCCTGCATGTCTACGGGCACCCTTGTCACGCCTGACCTTTGAAAAACCCGCAAATCAAACCAGCGTTCCCTTCAGAAGTCATGATACAGGGTTTTGTCCCGTCATGTCTAGAACTGTGAACTCCGGGAACAGTGGTCCAAAATTGTGCTGATCAAGAACTGGAGACCTTGGCACAGTGATCTAAGTTCTCAGCGGAAGGAGTCAGCAGAAGACCACACACGAGGCCAACAGTGGGTTTTCAGATTAAATTCTCCCTCAGTCTGACCTCCCTCTCTCAGTGTCTCACTCAGCCGTGAGGATGTATTATGTTCAATCTCCACGGGGGTCCCACTGCTCTGTTTCCTGGTCACAGGTCTTAACCCTGGATCTTACAGATCTTACAGATATTCCTGAAAGGTGAGTCTGCATTCCTCGGTGTAACCTCCTCGCACACTACTCCTCGCTTTCCAGGACCCCTCTTACATAACCTCTCCCTAGCACTTGACAATCCCTGAAATTTCTTTATTAGCTTCTGCCCCGCGGCTCTCTGCTCAGTTTTCTGCACCTCCTCTCTGACCGCTCCTTCTTGAGCCTCCTTCCAGGGCTCAGACTCGTGCTGCACCCATCCCTCACACCTTTAATATCCCCCTGGGCTTCCCACCTTTAGCTCTGTTGTCACTGCAGCCTAAGTAACACTCATAATCTCATTCTAGCCTGCCTTTATCTTTCTGGCATTCTTCTTCAAAATATTCTCGTTGCCCTGCAGTCCTACCACAAACTTCACATTCTTTAAGGCCAAGCACTCTTTAAAAAAAAAGAAATGGAGCTCCTGGGTGTCTCAGTCGGTTAAATAGTCATGACTCAGGTCATGGTCTCGGGGTCCTGGGATCGAGTTCTGAGTCAGGCTTCCCACTCAGCGGGAGTCTGCTTCTCCCTCTGCCTCTACCCCCTGATCTAATAGATAAAATATTTTTTAAAAAGTTAAAAAAATAAAGGCCAAGCTCTTTTTCACAATTCTGTCTCTGTTCTTTCAGCCAGAGGCTGGGCTAACTATTCCTCTCTCTTCGCTCCCACTCCCAGACTCTGCACTCACTCAAACCTATACTCTTACTCTCCTTTTCAACTGCCCCTCAACCCTTACTTCGTTCGAGATCCCTGAAACCCCAGATCTCTCTTTTCTCCACTAGTACTCTACTGTTACGGCACTTACCACATGACCATGCCTTATTCATTTCTTTAATCCTTGGGCACCAATTATTTTGCTTGGTACATAGAGGATGCCTAGTAAATATTTTTTGGCTGAAGCTCTGAACACAAAGGGAGAAGAGCTTATGGATACAAAAGGATGTCATTTTTGCTGGTGCCACGTTTGCACTAGTATTTTTATGGGACGACATTTTTTCAATTAAAGAGTTTCATAAGGAAGACACTAACTCCAATAACCCATGGAGTTTTCCAGCTGTGACTCCAAGGCTTTCTTGGGAACCTTTATGTTTCCAATAATGAGAACTATCTCCTTGGAGAAAAATAATACCAATTTATTAACAGAGTTGATTACATTATTACGTCCACTCCATTATTCCACAAGATGGGATGCCGGGAATGTTAACGGCTACTGGGGGATACCTAACTCATGATACTCTGTTAATAAAAGGAAAATAGCTACTGTTTAGATTATTTCACTCCAAGGGGTTAGGTTACAACTGTAACTGATCCCTAATTAAGATTAAAGGAAGGGAAGAAGTCTCACTTCTGAAAGAGGTTAAAAGTACTTCTATGTCATCTGGAGATAGCGAAGATATCTCCCTAGGAATCCTTCCCAACTCCGAGGGCTGTGGCCTTAATTGGATGTCCTTCCTTCCTGCTCCTGCTGCCTCCTGAGCCTACCTCTGGCAGAGCACTTGTTAAAACTGGTGGTTTAACCACCTCCCCTTCGGGTCTCTGAATATTTTGAAGACAGAACCTGTCTTTTACTCATCCTTGTGGAGAACCCACCACATGGCTTGGACACTGCTGGCCACGTCAGAAACGCGTGGGAACGAACTCGCTGCAGTGGGTCACATTCCTCCCAACCCAGTACAACTGTGTAGACAGGACAGGGTCCTGAGCAGAGAGCCAAGGCACAGGACAAGGGAATGGGAAAGGCTTCGCCCTGAGAACAGGGTCCCTCAGATGTGAACAACTGTAAAGAGGATGACCTCATCTGCTTTCCGTCTAGTCTTAGATCTGAAAGTGTCTTCTTGGAACACTGGACGCAGAGAAATTTGTTGGTACCTCTAGCCTCTTTTGTCTGTGATTCCATTCCAGAGGATAGTTTCGTATGTTCTCTAAGTCTTTAAAGTCCATGCCCTCATGATGCCACTCATCTCTCCCCACTTCTAAATGCTCGTTTTTAATTTCAACGATTACAGGCTTTAGGGGCCTGATGATGACGATGATGAAGGCAGCTACCATTTTCTGTAGAGCTAACCAGGCGCAAGGCTAGTGCTCTGCAGCATCACCTCATTTAATCCTTACAACAACCTTCCGAGGGGGAGGTATTATGACAGAAAACCAAACACATTAGCCAAAGTCATTTTGCTAACTGAAAGAACCAGGGCTCTAAACCAGGTCTTGCATGACTCCATCATCCAAGCTCAACTGCTACGACACCCAGCCTCTCTCTAGTTTACTTGCTCAGCTGATCACTTATGCATCTCAAAAATGCTGCCTCCAGGGGCACCTGGGTGGCTCAGTGGGTTAAAGCCTCTGCCTTCGGCCCAGGTCATGATCCCAGGGTCCTGGGATCGAGCCCCACGTCAGGCTCTCTGCTCAGCAAGGAGCCTGCTTCCCCTCCTCTCTCTCTGCCTGCCTCTTTGCCTACCTGTGATCTCTGTCTGTCAAATAAATAAATAAAATCTTAAAAAAAAAAAATGCTGCCTCCAAGTTGTATCCACTACAAAACACTCCATTATTAAGAATATGGGCACCTATTTCAAATTTTGATCTCCAAATTTATTCTATAGAGCTATGAAGATGAAGACAAGTATGGTCATGTCTGGGGGCAGAGAAATGACTCTATTTTCAAACTGTCCTTTTTTAGTTTAAATGTGTGCTAACATAGAAATTTTAAAGAAAAAAAAAAATCCAGGCCTCTTAAGAAAACTCTGGCAGAAGATGGGGCTTAAAACTAGAGGAATCTGATGGAGTAGTTAATTAACTTTCAAACAAATATTAGCTCCAATGAATGGAAGCTAGTGCTCAGATGGGGAGAATCTTCTCTTAATTGGAAAAAGACTGTCCTGGGAATGGCAACCTGCTGCAAACACATACCATGTAAACTCTCTCTCAGGTAACACAAAGCTACCCGAAGTAGAAAACAACTCAATATTGTGCAAAATGGATAGGAAGGCCTAAGGGCTTTCCAGGGAGCAGAGAACACTCAAGGACGCACTCTTCCACTTGGGCAATTTGAGTAAGTTTAGTATCAGCAGGAAATAACCTACTACGGCAGTAACCAGATGGAAAGGAGACTGTGTACAGGCCAACCCCCAGCTCTTCTCCACAGAGCAAAGGTAAGAGGGCTGACTAGGAAAATAGATGAACAAGATGCAGTGAGTGCGTACTACAGAGTATGGTGCATCAACTGAAAGAAACATAGCCGATTTACACATTGCAGTGGGGATGGATCTTGCAAACATTCTAAATGAGGGCGCCTGGGTGCTCAGATCGTTAAGCGACTGCCTTCAGTTCAGGTCATGATCTTCAGGTCCTGGGATCGAGCCACATATCAGGCTCCCAGCTCAGCAGAGAGTTTGCTTCTCCCTCTCCCTCTGCCTCTCCTCTATTTGTGCTCTCTCTGCCCCGCCCCAAATAAATAAAAATAAAATCTTAAAAAAAAAAAAAGCCATTCTAAATGAGGGGTGCCTGGGTGGCTCAGTTGGTTAAGTATCCAACTCTTGATTTTGGTTCAGGTCATGATCTCAGGGTCATGGGATCAAGTCCCATGATGGGCTCTGCAACTCAGTGGGGAGTCTGCTGGAATTTCTCTCCCTCTCCCCCTGCCCCCAAATATATAAATCTTTTTTGAAAAAATTCTAAATGAAAAACAAGGCAAAACAAAAAACTGAAGAATGGTATCCATAGCACAATTTTCAATCTATGTAAATTTAAAATATATGCACTCAAAACACCAATGCCTGCTCTCAAGAACATGTGAGAGAATACACAAGCACACTGGACTGATTAGGAGGCAAAAGAAAAGAATGAACGTGGTTAATAGTGATAAATAACAACAACCAAAAAACCACATAAGTAACACAAAAAAGGGGCTTTTCACAGAACAATGATGTTAATGTGCCATGACTGGAAATATAACTCAGTCCCTGTACTGGAGTTCCCACCCCAAAAGAAGAGGATTGGATTAAAAAGTGAGTAATAATGGAATTTATAAATAAATATTTACATTATTTAATTATAGCTTTGTATACCCATGTTTGCATTATTCGCTTATAGCTTTGTAATAGAGAAATAATAGCTATAATATAATAGCATATGAAATTAAATAGAAGTCCTCTTAAAATAGTTGAGTACTACTGGAAAGCTCAGTTTTCTTTACTTTTTTTTGGGGGGGGGAAAGCTTAGTTTTCTTAAATGTATTTGACATTTTGACATTTGGTCATCTGACCCTCCTTTTCACCCCTAGCACATTTTGTTGGCTCCCTTAATTTGTTCTGCAAACCTGTTCCCCCAAGATAATGGGAGATACATGTCATAGCCAAATGATCACATATTATAAATCTATAGGGTACAAATTGTTTCAATATATTTAAGGGGGAAATGCTGGGTTTTTTGCAAATGTTTTCTTTAGTGTTAAATTTTAAGACTACTGCGTTCAAATACAGATGTACCTCTCAAAAAAGTCATGGATAAAGCTAAGAATATCCAGGGAATGGTGATCAAGATGACACAGCTGAAACCATCTCACACAAGAAATAGTTGGAGGGAGGCCTCTAGTGGAATACTGCCAGGCTCCATCCTGTTTGACAAATTTCAACAAGTCTCTAATCACCTAATTCTGCAACAGGCACTCTGTAACGTGTAAGAACAGTATTGTCCAATACAAATATAATCCCAGCTACTTACGTAATTTAAATTTTCTCATAGCCACCTTAAAAAAGTAAAAGGAGATGAAACTAATTTTAATAATATATTTTTTATCCAATATATTTAAAATACTCTCATTTCAACATGTAATCAAAATAAAAATTATTAGGGGCACCTGGGTGGCTCACTGGGTTAAGCCTCTGCCTTTGGCTCAGTTCATGATCCCAGGGTCCTGGGATCGAGCCCCACATTGGGCTCTCTGCTCAGCGGGGAGCCTGCTTCCCCCTCTCTCTCTCTCTGCCTGCCTCTCTGACTACTTGTGTTCTCTTTCTGTCAAGTAAATAAATAAAATCTTTGAAAAAAATAAAAATAAAAAAATAAAAATTATTAGTAAGATATTTTCCATTCTCTTCTTGGTATTATGTCTTCATGACACAGTATGTATACTTAGACCATATCTCAATTCAGTCTACCCACATTTTCAAGTGCTTACTAGCCTCTTGTGGCTTGTGACTGCTGTATTAGACAGCACAGGGTTAGGGATACTAACACAGACACACACACACACACACACACAGTCTATGAGTCAAACAGAATCCATACCACAAAAATGAAAGCCATATTCTAGTGAAAATTTTCAGCTTTTTCCCCACCAAGACCCAGAAGGGATAACTGACAATTACAGCTTTCTTCCTCTTTCTCGAAAGTAAGTTGAAATACGACATGAGATAAACTCAGGCTGTTTTAATGTATAAAGAGAGTTCCAGCACCTTTACTAGTGTTAACAGATTACTTTGGATACACTTCCTAACTGACAAAGCACCATGGTACTCCACCACCCTCCAGATGTGACCTAGAAACAGGAAGAGTTAGCATAGGCTGCACTTTGACCATCACCAGCAAAAAGAGAAGTTCCCATGTCATATAGGTACAAATACTCAATTTAAAATCAATCTCTTGGGGCACCTGGGTGGCTCAATTGGTTAAGCGACTGCCTTTGGGTCAGGTCATGATCTTGGAGTCCCGGGATCGAGTCCCAAATAGGGCTCCCTGCTCAGCAGGAAGTCTGCTTCTCCCGCTGACCTTTCTCGTCTCCTGCTCTCTCTCTCTCTCTCTCTCAAATAAATAAATAAATAAAATCTTTGAAAAAAAAAATCTCTTTTGCAAGTATGAGTCTTTAGAAATGTCACTGCAGAAGGACACTGAGAATCCATATTTATTCTTGCTAGAAATTTATAAATTGTGTTTATGAGTAAATGAATTACATCATTTCCTCTGAAAAGAAAGAAAAAAGTTTTTGGAATGAACTCACTCGATCCTACTCTAGAATTCAAAAATGGGGAAATAAGACTGTCCCCTTTAGAGTAACCCTATGAAATTGATATACACTAATTCAGAGCAAAGATTTGCAATGTTAACTGAAAGCTGTCTGTCCCAGCATCTTTCCTGGCAACATCTCCCAGGGAACTAAATAATTCGAAAAACAGCCCTGCTGATTCACCTGCCTCCCTCCCTCAGCATTACTCCCTTCACTGTCTGCAGAGTATGAATGGCTCTGGGGCCAGGAGATGGACAGTGTCAATTAGCAAGAGGGTCCCATCCACAACAGAAGATAATGAGAAAGGGTAAGTGAGAGAGTCACCAGTGTCCCTATCAACTGTCTACCGGGAGGTACCCTGGCTTGGGAACTGAAGAATCAAAACTCACAAAGGGCTTCTCCACTGGAAAACAATACATGAGGTTCATGGCACTATGGTCATCCAACTGGCTCCCTGCACTTAATCTGGTCAAATGATCAGCAAACAAATTTTTTATTACAATGTTGCATCCCTGGATGATCTGCCTATCGTGGAAAAAAAAATGTGCTAACTGAAAACATGTATTTGGTTCATGCGGTTATTATTATCATCTTTTTCACTCTATACGGATAACATACTTGGTTTTTAGATAGTTTCTTGTGACTTATAATTAGTCACTCCCACAGAGCTCAATCTAGCCTGGGGACACTAATTTCTCATCTTGCAAGCCAAAGTCCATAGTATTCCTAGGCAAGGGCTTGCTGGGTCATTGGAGCAACCCTCTGGCCTCCCCAGGAATATTCCTCTGCTTTAAGGTGTGTCTTCTGCAAACTGCAATGAATCATTATATAAACTGGTCATTCCTATCTTTTTTTTTTTTTTTTTTAGATTTTATTTATTTATTTGACAGAGATCACAAGTAGGCAGAGAGGCAGGCAGAGAGAGAGGGGGAAGCAGACTCCCTGCGGAGCAGAGAGCCCGATGCGGGGCTCGATCCCAGGACCCTGAGATCATGACCCGAGCTGAAGGCAGAGGCTTTATTCCACTGAGCCACCCAGGCACCCCTGGCCATTCCGTCTTAAAGAAGACAAGAATTACTGGTAATTTATCTATATGCATTCCCACTGTCTCCTTGCCTAGAGACCTTTCAACAGCCCCTTTCTCCTAACCTCTCCAAGCTATGACAATCATATGATACATAGCATCCTTGCTTCCATGACAGTCTTTTCCTTCCCTAAAAGTTCTGCATATTTTTTTTTCAATGAAAGTATATTAAAACTAAAATGAATATTTCCCAGAATTTCTCAAGTTTTTTGGAGTGCCACAAACCAAAACTGTGGATCACAATATTATAATGGGTCGGAATGCTGGTTTTTAATCTGGATGAATGCTAACAGATGTTTGCTATATTTGTCTTAGTACTTAATTCTCAAGTTAGAAATAGTTCACTATTTTAATGCAGCCTCTGAGTAACTTAGTGCAGTACTCTGCGCATAATAGGTCCTAAAAAAACACTTTTTATAAAAAATAAGTTTGAGTGACAGGGCACCTGGGTGGCTCAGTCGGTTAAGTATCCAACTCTTGTCAGGTCATGATCTGAGGGTTGCAGGATCCAGCCCCGCATGGGGCTTCCTGCTCAGCACGGAGTCTGCTTCCCTTCTCTACCTCTCCTCCTGCTTGTGCTCACTCGCTTTCTCTTTCTCTCTCCCCCTGTCAAATAAATATATAAAATCTTAAAAAAAAAAAGATTCATCAAATGAATATAAATTCTCAAAGAAATCCTCTTTGATAGAGATGACAGAGGTTGAGACAAGCAACCAAGGAACTTAGTAACCATATGAATACAGCCCCTTATCTTTCCTTATTCTTCATGATAAAGATGAGAGAGCCCTCGAGAACAAGGGTATCAACAAGTCCTTTGGCTGTTCTGTATTTCTAGAACTTCCCTGTTCTACAGAACCTGGGGATGGTGAACTGGGAGGAATCAGGTTTGACCTGAGAGCTTCTCTTTGATAAACACCCTCGGAAAGCAGAGACTGTAAAGCGAAGCCATGCAGCAGGTGCCCGGCGAGAACGCGCGCGCTGGCCCGGGGAACCCATACCTTGGGCCGCGCCGTCGGGGTGGTATTCGGGCTCCTCCTCCGGGGGGCTCTGCAGGAAGTACAGCTGCTCGGGCAGCATGCTGGCGATCTTCTCCTTCCCCAGGACGTGGGTGCTCAGGAGAGGGCTGACGCTCCGTTTCACCTTCTCTCTCCTCTCATGGGCCATAATCTTTTTGGTCCGAGCCTTGATGTTCTCCCAGCACTTCTTCAGCTGCTTGAAATCCCGCAGCGACACACTGGGCTGAGAGTTGTACTCGTGGGCGAGTGCCTGCCAGGTGCGCTGCTTGAGCGCAATAGTTCGCGCGTCACTTTTCTTGCATTCCAGCACATACTTGTACTTTTCTACCAAAGCAAGCAGGATGCTCTTTTCCAACTCCGAGAAGTATTTGGCAGGTTTTATGATTTCGTTGTTTTGCATTTTCCAACCTATTTCTCCTGGCTGTCAGCTATCCTGTAAAAGAAGTTTGAAACAATCGTTACCAACTCTCGCAAGGAAAACGGCCGCCTATCCCCTTAGCTTATTCCCAACTTGACTCCCTGCCCTGAAACGCAGGACTTTTTCTCCCGTGAATGTGGATTTAGGATGGTCTCAAGAAAAACGTTTAGGGGTACCTGGGTGGCTCAGTGGGTTAAGCCTCTGCCTTCGGCTCAGGTCTTGATCTCAGGGTCCTGGGATCAAGCCCCGCATGGGGCTTCTGCTCAGCAGAGAGCCTGCCTCCCCCCTCTCTCTGCCTGCTTCTCTGCCTACTTGTGATCTCTGTTGAATAAATAAATAAAATCTTAAAAAAAAAGAAAAGAAAAGAAAAGAAAACCGTTTAGACCGTCACTAGAAGTGGGGTTTTACTTCAAAGATGTTTCACGTAGGTCCTTATTCGTAGGGCCTGGCCACTCTGTGAATATCTTGCATGTAACCGCAAAAAAAGATAAGTTGTTGAACATCTACGTGGAACTCTTAATTTGTTCATTTATTTCTACTCAATGTCAGGAAACTGACCATTCCCCACATTCACAATGTTAGGCCGCTTTTCAACTAAACAGCTTTCTTGAAGTTTTGTCACAGCTGAAGACAAGAAAGGCCACAGTGTAACCAAATGGGATGGGTAACACAAACTGAGATTTCAGAATCATCAAGAGATCACCCCAAAAGACCTGACACTTCCATTACTATGTGACCTTAGACAGGGCCATGCTCCTAGAGGAATTTGTTTCATCTTTAAAATGAGGGCTTGGAGTGTGTGATCCCTAAGGTCCAAGGGCCACTTTTAAGTGTACAGTCCTATGTAAATAATTCATATAATTTCAGAGGTAAAAGAGCGAAATAGTCCCCTTTTCAATTGAGGGACCTAAGAGCCAGTAAGTGGACTTCCCAAGATCACAAAGATGGCGCCTTGGGAAGTCAAGAATCTAGACTATTCTAATAATCTGGTATTTTTTTTTAAACACACCAAATATTCATTTTTGTTATGGACATTCCTCTGAAGTCTTTGTTCACATATAATAACAGTTATTAATTATATACTATTTATAATTTTTGAAATACTACATTTCTCCATTATTTTTTAAGAGTAAATCTACATACCTTTTTACATATTTAGTTTAAAAATAAATATGTAAGGGCGCCTGGGTGGCTCAGTTGGCCAAGCGTCCAACTCTTGATTTCTGCTCGCGTCATGATCTCAGGATCATGAGACCAAGCCCCATGTCAGATTCCCTGCTCAGTGGGTAATCTGCTTGGAATTCTCTCTCCCTCACCCTCTACCTACCCTCTCTCTAAAATAGATAGATGAATCTTTAAAAAAAGAAAGAAAAAATTTATTTAATATACATAAACTTAACTTGATAGCCATATACATAATGAAATTATTACTATAGTTGAGCTAATAAACATATCTCCTCACAGTTACCTTTTTTCTTTTTCAAGTAATCTCTAGTATTATTTTTTAAGTAATCTCTACACCTAACAAGGGGCTTGAACTTACAACCCCAAGATCGAAAATCGCATGCTCTACCGATGAGCAGCCAGGCACCCCCACACAGTTACCATCTTTGTATGTGTGCTAAGAGCACCTGGAACCTACTCTCTCAGTGTATTTCCAGTAGTCACTACAGCATGATTCTCTATATTTATATAGAGAATATATATATATATATATATATATGTGAATATATATATATATATATCCCTTGTCTATTATCTATTATCTTCCCATTTCCCCCACTGCTATCCTCACTCTCTGGTAACCGTGTTTTACAATCAGCGGCTAGCAGTTCAAATAGTGTAATATTCTTAGTATCATTTCACAACTATCTCTTGGGCCCTTATCGTGGGTGTCTCCAAACTACTCAACAACCGTGACTTCCCTAGGTCATCTTATCATCCTCCCCAGTACTCAGTGAGCATCTTTCACACAAAAGGTGCTTCGTAACTGTCTTACTCTTCTGAACCTATGTGCCTTTTGTGACCCCACGTTTCCCACATCTCTTAATCACAGGAAGTTTCCTACACAATTAATCTCTCAAATACATTATGACAAGAATAATGCTAAGCAACACTGAATACCGCAATAAAATGAGGGTTGCATGTTCCCCTTTGTGGAAAGGGCCAACATACCTCAGTCCATATATCTTCCAAGCCTCTGATTTTTTGGAATAACAGGCAAGCATCAAGATTCTGATGATGTGGTCCATTTAAAACTGATCATCTCATATCAAAAGAATTAGGAACCAACTTGAAAGGAATGAAACATGTGAACATCAACAAGGGTGACAGGTTCACAAACACTCATTAAAATAATCTCTCCATCTTTGTGTATGTTTGAAAAGTTCCACAATAAAAAGTTAGGAGAAAAGGTGGTGACTTTTAAATAAAGAGTATACTAATTTAAAATTTTACTATTACAAGCCAACTATTCACACCCTACGCCCAGAGAGGGGTTACTATAGTTATGAAGAGATGAAATCTGTTAGACCTGAGGCTGGAGAGGCCAGGCCATATCAGAGAGCCTTGAGATTGAGGCCAAGGAGCATGGGCTTTCCATGAAGGCAACAGAACCCGACCAGAGTGTCTCACTGTGTACCACCTCATCCCAAAGTTTAGACTGAAGTATTCATGTGAATAGTGTCTCCACATACCAGGTACCCTGCCCCACATTCACTGTAGGGATATCAGGATCAGAGATTAAGAGATTTAGATACATGTTAAGGCTTGTTGACCCTCAGGTCCTGGACAAGCTAAACAAGGAGACATTTATCTTTGGGGATATTTCTCTGTACCCCTATAGTCCTAGGTCTGTATTTCAATCATGTTGGTCTAATATCCCTAAATAACTAATTCCAGGCCCCTTCCTTCCCCAAAGGCCCAACATTTTTGGCCGTCATCAATATCCCTATTCCCTATAAATCAACATTTCCTAAACAGAAATTAATACATACCTGCTACAATATAGCTCTTCTGTACTATCTCTTAACTACCAAGATATCTATGCCCAACTGAATGTTCTTAAATTACACAGATCCTAGAGCAAATTCCGATCCCCCCATCCCAGCTCCTCTGCACCAGGAGATGTCAATATTACTACCTTTCCTTATACTCTCACTCTTTTTAAGAATCATTGCTTTGAAGATTGAAAAATCTGATTCACAGATTAAAAAGGAATTGTTCCCTATGTTTCTCTATTATGGCTAAATGCTATCTTATGTATTTATTTATTTATATATTTTTTCTTTCTAAACGAATTTTTTTTCCTAACTACTTCTTCAAGAAAAATTCCTAGAAAAGGAATCGTTGCCCCAAAAGATGAAAACACTTAAGACTTCTGTTACATCATGATCTATCCTCCAGAAACAGTGTACCAATTCACATTCCTACTAATAGCACATGAGCACTTCTGTTTCCCTACTTCGTTTACTGGTGACGATAACATTTTTTTTTATTCTATGCCAACTGTGGAAGTGAAAAATGTCACTTCACTGTTTAATGAAATATGAATTCCTGCTCTCAGGCAAATAAGTCACACTCTGAACAAAGTCCCTGTGATACTTGGTGGAGCTGAAATTACATGGAATTAATTTCAAGCAATGAAATGATTCTACCTTACAATGTATGCAGTACCACCAGCTGCCACCAGGTGGTGGTGACTTCGTGGGGAGTATATTGACCTTGTGACCAGTTGAGTCTCTAATAACTGCAGTAACAACAGCAGATAAACTTTATTGAGTCCTTACTGTGGATCAGATACTATACTAAGTGCTTAATGTGCACTATATCATTTAATTCTCCCCAAAATAGCCCGAGACCCCATTTGTTACACCATAGTATTTTCTATTAAAAAAAAAAAAAATAGGGCATCTGGGTGGCCCTGTCATTAAGCATTTGCCTTCCACTCAAGTCATGATCCCAGGGTCCTGGGATGGACCCCGCATCGGGCTCCCTGCTTGGCGGGAAGCCTGCCTCTCCCTCTCCTACTCTTCCTGCTTGTGTTCCCTCTCTTGCTGCGTCTCTGTCAAATGAATAAATAAAATCTTTAAAAAAAATTTTTTTAAGTTAAAATAAAAACTTTATTAAAGTACCAGAAAAAATTATACCACTGCTCTCAAAAGCAAATACTCAAAATTACCAACACCTGGGGACCATTAATAGCCTATTAACTAAACTGTTATTTAATCACTAGCTAAGTAAATCCAGAGTCACCAATTTACTTTGCTTAATTTTGTACAACAGCAGGCCTCGCTGGGCCATGTGGTTGCATTCTGCAGGGCTGTAAAGGAATTCTGGTATGACACAGCGTACCGTCAAGTTCCCCTACAGATTCCCAGCAGCCTCATGAAGTAAGCAGTTCATTCCCACTAACCTATTCCATTTCCCAGATCAGAAAAGTGAGTCTCAGTAGCCTGCCCGTGGCCACACAAAATGTTCAGTGGCAGGAACAAGATTCAAACCCAGATCCAGTTCCCTCACTGCTCTCCAAACCACTTAGCTCTCTTTCAGACCTGGTGGGGCTTGCATCCCTGCTCAAATTACATGTCAATCAGCAATCTGTCAGCAGGGAAAGTTCCGAGGATGGAGGGCCTCGAGAGAAGCTGTTCTTGCTTCGGTCCATCTCCTTTTGGCGGCTCTCAGCTCTTCCCCTCAACTCGCCCCACCACTTGGCCTCCACGTCTCAAACCTAGGGCCCACAGCCACCCTGCCCCAAGGTGAACCACTGTCGGTCTCACCAGAGCTCTGCAATAATTTCTGCTGTTGATCCAATAAGAACGTTATGTTTGAAAAGTAACTGTTGAGGGGCACCTGGGTGGCTCAGTGGGTTAAGCCTCTGCCTTCGGCTCAGGTCATGATCTCAGGGTCCTGGGATCGAGCCCCACATCGGGCTCTCTGCTCAGAGGGGAGCCTGCTTCCCCACTCTCTCTCTGCCTCCCTCTCTGCCTACTTGTGATCTCTTTCTCTCTTTCAAAAAAAAAAAAAAAATCTTTAAACAAACACTTCTCAAAGTAAGAGATCTCTCCAGGTGGAGCTTGTTAATAGAAACTTCGAGGCTGCAAAGCACATTCTAGCTTAAAACCACTCAGCAATGTCCATAACTGGTTACTGATGACAACAAGCCTTTCCTGCTGCCTCAGCTTTCATTAGAGAAAGACGAGCCTTCCTCGCCCCTCAACTCTTCTCAATACAGATCATCTTTTCTGTCCACTGTTGTGCTGGACAACAGTGCTTGGTTGGTTGTAGCCCAACCAGCAGCCCAGTGACCCGCGCAATAGTGGGCCTTCATTAAACATCTAACGAATGAATACACATTGATATAGGCATCAAACTGCCTATCACGCACAGAATGAGTATCATACATGATAACAGTCTGTACATCAAAAGTTGCATTAAAGTAAAAATGGTCGGAAAAAAAAAATAGCAAAATCCAAATGCAATGAAAACGCCCCTCGGGCCAGCCAAAGACTCATAGCCAGGACTAAATAAGAGCAGGAATCCAATACCAAAAAAGAACAGCAGAAACGGCACAATTCCCCAAACACAAACACTGACTAAACCACAAGAAGACTGTAATAAGTACATTTGATATGACTCGAAAACAAAAACCCATCTGTTATGGACTGAATGTATGTACACCCCCAAAATTCACATGTTGAAGTCCTAATCCCGGGATGACTGTACTTAGAGACTGGGCCTTTAAGGAAGTACTTAAGGTTAAATAAGGTGATGAATTCCCAATTCAAGGGGATTTAGTGTCCTTGTAAGAGACATCAGAGAACATTCCCTTTCCCTTCCCCTCTCCCTCCTTCCTTCCTGCCCCGTCTCCCCTCTCCTGTCTTCCCAAGCGCTCACAAAGGGGTCACATGAGCGCACAGAGGGCCAGCAGCAACCTACAAGTCTAGAGAAGCAGCTTCACTCAGAATGAAACTTACCTCACCAGCAGCTTGATCTTGGACTTCCCACCCTCCAGAAGTATGAGGAATGCACTTCTGATGTTTAAGCCACCTAGTCTGTGGTTATTTTATTATGGCATCTATTACTAATATACCATCTAATGAAATTTTAAGTCCACCAAGGGTCAATCTAAGTCCTAAAATTTGAGCAAAGACTAGAGCAACTTGGCCAGATTTTACTTTCATTGCCTTTCATGGAAAAGGGAGTTCTCTGAAGTCAGTACTCAGAACAGGTACCAAGACTGAAGATGGGTAGTGCTGAGACCTGGGATAGGTGTCAGGATCTTTTAAACCTTAATGAATTCCCTTTTTTTTTTTTTTTAAATACTTCATTTATTTGACAGAGAGAGACAACACAAGCAGGGGGAGAAGGAGAGGGAGAAGCAGACTTCCCACCAAGCAGGTAGCCCAATGCGGGGCTGGATCCCAGGACCATGACCTGAGTGGAAGGCAGACGCTTCACGACTGAGCCACCCAGGCACCCCAAACCTTAATGAATTCCTGCTCAGGAAGTGAAGTGAAATAAACCAAGAAATGCAGAAAACCCGGGCTCAAATCCTTGACTTCAGCACTCATCCGAGCTGTGTGACTTTGGCTAAGTCAATTAATCTCCAGTGCTTCATCTGTAAAATAAGGCTACAATCTTCTACTCTGCCTCACTCCATCTGCACAACTACTCTGCAATGGGAGTAAAGGAGAAGCACAGACTAAAGCTTCAATAACTTTTAGTTCTTTCTACCCCTTCCCCCATATTAAACTGCCTCCAGGGGCGCCTGCAGGCTCAGTCAGTTAAGCGTCTGGCTCTTGATTTCAGCTCAGGTCATGATCTTGGCGTCCTGAGACTGGCCCCAGTCGGGCTCTGCGCTCAGTGTGGAGTCTGCTTGTCCCTCTCCCTCTGCCTTTCCCTCCACTTGTGCTCTTCCTCTCCCCCTCACTCTCTCAAATAAATAAATAAAAATCTTTAATAAAAAAAAGAAAACACTTCCAAAAATACACTAATGGTCTATATACAAGATACACTCAGATACTTACTGGTTCTCTTACTGCAAAGACACACAATTCAACAAATGTGTCATGGACTCCTGCCAAAGGCTCTCTACTGTCCTAGACTACGTGGGAGACACAAAAACAAGCCGAACCCTGCAGCCTGGAAAGCAAGCTGGCCTGCAGAAACTGCTAACTACAAAAGAAGCACACTGAAACAGACACCAAGAAAGAGGACAAAGCACCTTGGGCCGTCAGAGGAGGGAAGAGCTTAATTTGCATTCTTCCTGAACAAGAGGACATTTGAGATAGACCTTTAAGAATGTACAGGATTTGGGGCGCCTGGATGGCTCAGTGGGTTAAGCCGCTGCCTTCGGCTCAGGTCATGATTTCAGGGTCCTGGGATCGAGTCCCGCATCCGGCTCTCTACTCAGCAGGGAGCCTGCTTCCCTTCCTCTCTCTCTGCCTGCCTCTCTGCCTACTTGTGATCTCTGTCTGTCAAATAAATAAATAAAATCTTAAAAAAAAAAAAAAGAATGTATAGGATATGAACACAGAGTTGAAGGAGATCGTTCAGATAAATAATTGAGAAGGGCCTCAATGCTGAGTGGTGACAATGTTAATGGACAGGAGAAGGTGCACACCAGAGACTATTTCAACCCAAGGAATTACCAGGACATGCGTGTGTCCACACTAGGACGGGGCATCAAGAGGAAGCAGAGGATCCAGGAGCACCCACTCTTCGCAGGCATCAGAGAGAGCAGTGTTCCTTGGCATCGAGGAGGCCACAGTCCAATGAAGACCTAACACCGTATAGCATCTTATAGGGCAGGCTAGTGACAAGGCAGGTGATAAGCAGCATGACAGAGATGTGCCCAGGGACACTAGGGCAGGATCCCCCTAGGATTGGGGGGATCCAGATTAAGAACCTTAATTCCTATTAGAATAGACTGGATTAGAATTAGCACTGGAGGAAAGAGACCACAACTTGGGAAAGGCTGAGAGAAAGAACGCAGAGCGGTGTGTGAGTGAGCTGAAGGAAATGTGGCAAGACGTTATGGGTGACCATTTTGCTCTCAAGAGGTGAAAGGCCATTTCTTATCCTGGCCTGCTGACTGTACCCTGACTCAGCATCCCCAAAACAACTTTTTCTCAAAGGGACATTGATCCTAACATGTTAAAATGAAAAGTCCAGGGGCTTCTGGGTGGTTCAGTCAGTTAAGTGTCTGCCTTCTGCTCAGGTCATGATCCCAGGGTCCTGGGATCCAGTCCTGTATCGGGGTCCCTGCTTATCGAGGAGTCGGCTTCTCTCTCTGCTCCTCCCCCTCCCTCTGCCCCTCTGCTCATGCTTACTTACTCTAAGCAAAATCTCTAAGTAAAATCTTAAAAAAAAAAAAAAAAAAAAACCAAAAAACTCAAAAGTCCAATCTTCCTACAGATGAGGAAACTGGGGCTCAGAGCCAAAGTGGGGGCTTCCTGGGTTTCCAATAGCAGAGGAGGACTTAAAAGCAAAGCTTCCTCATTTGCTTTCAACATCTCCTCTTTGGAAGCTTCTCACGATCAGGAGGCCCTTTTGAGAGGTAACCTCAAGCCTTCCCACTATCCCATCTAGGAACTCAAAGGGCACTGCTCTCAACTCTGACATTAAATGTGCGACATTAGGCAGTCCCCTTTCCTCCCTGTCGGTTCTTATCTCTAAATTATAAAGCTAAAGTGGGTGTTCTCTAAAGTCCCATCCAGTGCTGGCTGTCCATGATACCTCTGTGGCTATGACGGTTTTCCTGTGACCTAATTTCCACAGTTCTCTGCCAAATACACACAGATGGTATCTTCTCATTATTTATGAAGGTGGTGGCACTACTGGCCAGTGAGATAGAACACTGCCACAGAATGACGTGATCTCAGCACGTTAGATCGCGGAAGGCCCACACACAGGTTTAATCTAGAGGCTGAGCAGTTCCAAGTGAAATGTTGAAAGCATTTGGATCTCGTCATTACTGTAGCCCCAGCAAATTGAAGAGGGCCTGGTACACAGAAGGCACTTGATATATATTTGTGTAATATATGTTGAAACTAACCTGCTTGCCATTTGCATTTTTTACTAATTATATCTAGTTTTTCTACTATCTAAAACTTCTCCTTTGGGGGCACCTGGGTGGCTCAGTGGGTTAAAGCCTCTGCCTTCAGCTCAGGTCATGATCCCAGGGTCCTGGGATCGAGCCCCACATTGGGCTCTCTGCTCAGCGGGGAGCCTGCTTCTTCCTCTCTCTGCCTGCCTGCCTCTCTGCCTACTTGTGATCTCTGTCTGTCAAATAAATAAATAAAATCTTAAAAAAAAAAAAACAAAACTTCTCCTTTGACAGAGGATTAATAATAGAAATTACTTCTGGCTTCTTCTTGTAAATGCTATTGTACTATATGCCAAAAGTTTTTTAAAGATTTTATTTATTTGGTAGAGAGAAATGAGAGAGAGAGAGTGAGCAGGAGGGAGAGAGAGACTCTGAAGCAGACTGCGCTGAGCGCAGAGCCCAATGCAGGGCTCAATCCCAAGACCTCGAGACTGTGTCCTGAGGTGAAACCAAGAGTCAGAGGCTTAACCAACTGAGCCACCCAGGCACCCCTGTATGCCAAATTTTTAAGAGCTGCACTATCACAATGATGACTTCATGATTTCGTTTTATGCAAAGGTAGGAATAATCGGACATTCCTGTGCCTGTGCCCACCTTCCCATATACCTACTCTGGAAAGTTCAGACCTGACCACCCAGGATGGCCCCACTCACCTGTGCCCTCTCCACCGTCCTTCCTTCCTTCAGAGGGCTCTGCAGTCTTAAACCTTATGATGAACTTGCTTCCTCTAATGCTCTCCCTCCTCTTCCCCTTTACCGCCCACCCCAGGCGGCCTTGTAACTTGGAAGTGTTTATTTTTACCATCTGTGTCTGAGTGTGACTGTGAGCAGAACCAGCCTTGTGTTGAAGGCAAGAGCTCCTACCTCCTGTCCTTCCACCCTCACATCTTCCTCTCTAGACCAGATGAAGGTTCTTAAAAGTCCCCACCCCACCCTTCCCTCCCGCTATGGCTCCATCCTAAACCATCTCCCAATCTCAACCCCAAGCTTCCTGATATTTCCTTGGAATCTTTTTTTTTTTTTTAAAGATTTTATTTATTTATTTGACAGACAGAGATCACAAATAGGCAGAGAGGCAGGCAGAGAGAGAGAGATGGAGAAGCAGGCTTCCTGCTGAGCAGAGAGCCTGATGCGGGGCTTGATCCCAGGACCCTGGGATCATGACCTGAGCCAAAAGCAGAGGCTTTAACCCACTGAGCCACCCAGGCGCCCCTCCTTGGAATCATTTTTAAAGTATCCTCTACAGAAAGCGCTTTTCAATTCCAGCAACACTCCTCGCTTAGCAGTACTCTCTCCTCCCCTCCCACGGCCTCAGAACAACTGGGGGCGGGGGGGGGGGGGGGCAGGCGCTCACTCCAACTCTGGCCCAGGAGTCCCAAGTATTTACTCCTTCTGAAGCACTCAGAGTTACTCTGTACCACAATCTATCCATGTTCTCAAGGCCTGCCACTGTTGAGGGTGAATTCCTGAGACTTGGAACTACGTTTTATTTGTATTTTTAGCACACAGTAGATTTTCAGTGTAAGAATGCAAGGGTGTCAGGGAGATCCTCTTTCCCCAGACCCATTCTCTCTCCTCAGCACCACACACAACCCCACTTGTCCACCAGCCACCTCTGTCTAGCTGTCCATGCGGGCACCTCAGAAATCGCCAATTCTTTTTTTTTTTTTTTTTTTTTTAAGTTTTATTTATTCACTTGAGATGGAGTTGGGGGGGAGACACAGAGGGGGGGAATCTCAAGCAGATTCCTTGCTGAGTGTGGAGCGTAACCTAGGGCTCAATCCCACGACTCTGAGATCATAACCTGAGCCGGAACCAAGAGTTGGCTGCTTCACAGACTGAGCCACCCAGGTGCCCTGAAATCTCCAATTCTTCATGGCCAAAAGCAAACAAACTGTTCCCCGACTCTCAAAACTCCTGATTTCTGATGATTTCAGCCACCTTAATGTGGCCTAAAGCATGCTCTTCCATCACAGGTAACCAATCATTAAGACCTCCTAGACGTTTTACCTCAGTATTTATTACCTCCTCTCTCATCCTTATTGCCTCATATTTCTGAGGTCAGGCCCTGGTCTCCCAAAATGACCTCTCAACTTCCAGCCCCTTTTCCACACAATTACCAGAGTGTTCCTCCTAAAACACAGCAATCATGCCCCAGTCTAGTGATAAACCTCTTCCATCTCCCGCATTCCTCAGTGATCAAGTCCAAACTCCACACATAGCATCCGAGGCCTTTCCACATCTGTGCCCTGACACCCCATGCTAGCCCCCTCCTTCCATGTATTTTTCAACCCAGCAGAACAAACTCACCTATATGCCCTTGAACCTGCTCTGTTCTCGTGACTGTGTACATGGGGTTTCCTCTGGCTGGAATCTTTTACTCCAAGGTCCACCAAGGGCTCATTTTCTGTGTTTCTTTCTTTTCTTTTTTTTTTTTTTTTTTACAATTTTATTTTTACATAAGCTCTATACCCAACATGGGGCTCAAACCCACAACCCTAAGATCAAGAGTCATATGCACTCCACCAAGGACTCATTTTCATCCCTCTAGGTCCAACTCTTGGGACCTTTTTGGGATGGTTCTTCAACTGATACCTGGGGTGTTAACGTTTATTTACAATAGCTTCCTTCTAAAAGGAGTTTCAGGGGGCACCTGGGTGGCTCAGTGGGTTAAGCCTCTGCCTTCAGCTCAGGTCATGATCTCAGGGTCCTAGCATCGAGCCCCGCATCGGGCTCTCTGCTCAGCAGGGAGTCTGTTTCCCCTTCTCTTTGCCTGCCTCTCTGCCTACTTGTGATCTCTCTCTCCATCAAATAAATAAATAAATAAAATCTTTAAAAAAAAATAAAATGAGTTTCAGGATAGCTTATAAAGTATGCACACACTGCAGGTGGACTTTTTTTTTTTTTTTAAGAGAAAGATATCAGGGCAAATCAAGGCAAAGGTTAAAAAAAAGAGAAGAAGTTAGGAGGTGGTGTAGCACTCAAAATCTCTATCATAGGGGAACCTGGGTGGCTCAGTCGTTAAGCGTCTGCCTTCAGCTCAGGCCATGATCCCAGGGTCCTGGGATCGAGCCCCACATTGGGCTCCCTGCTCAGCGGGAAGCCTGCTTCTCCCTCTCCCACTCCCACTGCTTGTGTTCCCTCTCTCGCTGTGTCTCTCTCTGTCAAATACATAAATCTTAAAAAAAAAATCTCTATCATAAAATCTCATACCCTTCTTGTTAGAGGTAATCTGGCCCCGAGTTTTCTATCCAGAATGAATTAGTTAGTCCTCTGTGAGCTCACTGCCAGTTGTATCTGACTATACTGGAGCACTTCCCATATTTTTTGTAATGGGCTCTTTGTGTCCATCTCCCTCACCGGACTGGGAAATTCATAAGGGAATACATAATTTCTGACTCATCTCTGTATCCCCCAGCAAGAAGCATATGACTCAGCAGACAACTGGCGCTGGGCAGACATTCGTTGAATGAATGTCACCATGCACAGAGAAGAAGGTACTAGTGTTGGCTGAGCTCCCTACCAAGCATTTGAAAGACATTGTTTTTATCCTCATAAAAAATTACATGGCTGATAAATGGCAGAGCCAGGATTTGAACCCCAAACTGCCTCTCTTTCCAAAGCAGCTGCACTTTCCACTGTGTACACTACTCCCTACCTTCACCATCACTAGGCACCCAAATACCTGCTCCGTCAAGGCCTGGTTTTAAAAGAACCCTTCTCCAGAAGCCTTTCCTACTTACTCAGGAGAAAAGTCAGCCTGAATCCAGCCCAGACCTACCTTCCACAACAAGTAAGAAATGGCCACAAATGGGGAGAGGGAAGAGTGCCTTCTTGTAGGTGAGAACCAAGCAGGCTGCATTGGTATTCTGCTGATGGTGTTGTGAAGTCCTCAGCTCCCCTTTCCAGTCCCTTTCCTAGGGGTACAGTCCCTAGGCCCTCCTGCCTCTCTCTGCCTTCTTCACGGTCTGAAGCCCTCCATTCTCCCCAATCCAAACTGAACCCCCAAATAATTTCCTAATGCCCACAGCTCCTCTACCCAAATGAACTGTGTTCAAAATATACTCTTTCATTACATCAGGCAGGCCTTTGTATCTTAAGTGTCTTATCAACATTTAGGGTCCATGAGTATCCCAATCTCCTCAAACACATGAAAAGAATTTCAGGAATCACAAGAAGGGACAGTGACCTTTTGGGAAGAGTCTGGTTCTCAACCCATCTGAATATTTTTGGGGTGGCCTGGGAGTAAGAAAAGACAACCTGTGATCTCATCCCAGCATCCCTTCCCCCTCCCCCAGGCAGGATGCCTGGTCTCTAAGGGCAGGAGGGAATTCTGGTCCAGAATGCTTCTGGAGTGGTGAACCCTGGTCTCTTCCTCAACATCTTCCAGAGCTTCAGAATTCTTCCCTCTCTCCCCCTCCACAGTCCTCCCCTTTTCCCTCGGTCATCCCAAACTCTCCTAACAGTCCTCAATCATAACTCAGGAACTATGATTTGAATTCATATTCAACAATTTCCTTGGTAACACAACCTCCCATCTGACATGCTGAAATCCACACCCCTGGCCATGATATTTTTCTACCTCATTTTAAATATGTGACAAATAGATCCCTGCGTCTTATAACCCCTCTCCTGTACTGCAGAAAACATTTGTAATCTTAAATGTTACCACATCTAAGAAACAACCAATCTCCTGAATCGGAGCAGGGAAGCTAAATAAATCCTTCACTGTTTCCTACTCATAAATAAAGATTATTCGGGCAATTTACAGTAGCTACCTCATAGCGCCCGTGTGATGATTTAGATAACTCATGCCAACTGTTTAGTACCTGGGGCCTGATACAGAGAAAGTGCTCAAAATTTAGCTATGATCATTTATGTACATTATCTCTCACAATAGTACTAGGGGGTAGTACTACAGAATGCACTTCCCCGAAACACCCCCTCCACCGTACCCCCATTTACAGTAACAGCAGCCCCAGACTCGGAGTAAAGAAGCTTTCCCAAGGTCAGGCGGGCACCGATGTCGTGCTCGGCCCTCGGGCTCTGACTGAGGGACCCCTCCCATGACACCCACGGACGGGGTAGTGGGGTCGTAAAGGAGACAAGTATGGAAGAGCGCCGAGCACAGTGCCTGGCAAACAGCGGGGATCCAGAGCTGGGAAGACCCGGGCACTGCGGTCGCCTGGACTCCTCCCCAGCGGCTCCCCCCCGCCCGGGGGCGGGGGTAAGGGGGCAGCGTCCCCCCCAGCCCCGGGCGCGCAGCCTAATCTCCCCGAGGTCCGCGCCCGGGGGCTTTGTACGCCGCAGGCCGGCCCCACTCACCGAGTCCCATCGCGGCGAGCAGAGGCGGCCTCCCAGCCTGCGGGGCAGGGGTCACGGCGGCTCGGCCCGGAAGCCCGCCATGAGGGCCCGCGGCCCCCCC
>NW_019154097.1:9206263-9218284 GCF_002288905.1 Enhydra lutris kenyoni | reverse complement strand
CGGCGGCGGCGCGCCCCCGGCCGGCCAGGCCCCGCCGCGCGCGCCGCGGCCACAAAGCCCGGGAGCCGCCGCCCCCTCGTGGGCCGACCGCCGGCTGCGGGTCGGTCGGCGCGGAGCAGGGCGGGAGCGCGGCCCCGCGCAGTCCCCACCTCCCCGAGCTGCGGCCGCCGGGCTCCCCCGAGGCTCGGGGCGGGGCGCGGGATGGCCCCCGCCTACCCGACTCTCCCTCGGTGCTCACGGCCGGGTGCTGATTGAGTTCCCTCTTCACACCTCTGCAGAGGGGCTCCTGGAGAGCCCGAGAAACTGTTTCATCTCCCGGAACAACAAAAGAATGCGTTTGCCACAAGGGATTTGGCGGCCATGGACACGAGTTAGCTCGGTCAAGTCCTCCGTCTGAAAAGGGCCCCCTATTCTTTGGGGATTCCCCGCTACTTGGAACCGCCAACCCTCGTGTGCTGGGTTCTTCACGGAGTTTTGTTTTGTTTTTTTTAATTTACGGGATGTGTCTCCCCCTAGGCTGCGCGCTCCTAGAGGAGGGACTGTGCCCTCTGGAGCCCAAGATCTGGCTCAGGCGCTTTGTGCTGAGTAAGTGGAAATGCATGAGAGGATCAATGAATGCACGACAGACCGAACTCTAGGACAAGGCACCTTTTATTGCACCTCCCACAAGGATGGTGGCTCCGTGTTTCTTATGCCCTGTATCTGTTGGGAAGATTCCAAGCTCAGAAGGGCAGAAACGGCTGTTGAACTTTTTTGTTTTAATTAAGGTGAAATTCACATAACATTAACCACTTTAAAATGAATAATTCAGTGGCATTTGTTACATTTGGATGTTGAGCAACCAACATCTTCATCTGGTTCTGAAACATTTTTATCATCCCAAAAGGTAAATTGGTGGCATGAAGCAGTCATTCCCCATTCCCTCTCCCCCCAACCTCTGGCAAGCACTAATCTATTTTCTGTCTCTTTGGATTTACCTATTCTGGACATTTCATGTAAATGGAATCACAATAGACGGCCTCCTATGTCTGGCTTCTTTAACTTAGCTTGATATTTGTAGGTTCGGGCATCTGTAGAATGTATCTATGAGTACTATCAGTACTTCCTTCCTTTTTGTGGCTGAATAATATTCCATCGTATGTGTACCAGTTTGTTTATGCATTCACCATTGATGAACATTTGCTGCCCTTAACATGCTTGTGAATGTATCTGTCTGAGTACCTATTTTCAGTTCTTTGAGATATACACCTAGGAATGAGATTGCTGGGTCCTATGGTAATTCTGTGTTTACCTGTCAAAAAGGAAGCCGAAAAGCTTTTCCTAGTAGCTGAATGAATGATGTTACATTCCCACCAGCAAAGTACGGGGGGTCCATATTCTCCACACTATTGTATTACAGATTTGAAGCTATTTCTGCCTTCCCTGCTCCCATAACCTACAACCGTAGAACAGAGACTGAGCCAGATCTCTTGACTACAGAGAGATACCCAAACACTCCCCAGGATCAGAAGCGCCAATAAAAATAAAGACACTTACTATAATGATGAGTTTTAACTGTTTCTTGTTTGTCATCTTAATAATTTGTTTTGTGTCCAAGGGAGAACCTATAAACTAAGACCATCTGAGGGGGTTGCTGTTGATAAACAAACTTTAGGACAATCACCTCACTGGAATCCAAGGCAATACACCATTTCTACTATAGCCTTCCACCCCGATGTCACATAAGACATCCATGAATATTTCCTTCTTAAATAAGGATATAGTCCAAAGGACACTATTGGTGTGTGAAAATAGAAAGCCAATGGAGATTAGAAATGTGACTGATAGATGATACAGTATGGGAAAAGCAGTGGATTCAACAGATAGATCTGTCTGAATCCTGATTTTACTGCCTATATCTTCTTGAACTAAGCTGAACTCCTTGAATCTCAGTTTTCTCATTCTAAGGTAGGAATGATAATACCTACCTGGCAGGGTTGATTAACTGGCTAGTCCCCTCTTCAGTAAATGACCAGTATTATTATTACTGTTTTTTTGTTTATTTAAAATAATGGTGATTGCCATGAGCCATGTGCCAAAATGCTACTAAGGAAACACAGAAAACTCATATTTTTTTAAAAGATTTTATTTATTTATTTGACAGAGAGAGATCACAAGTAGATGGAGAGGCAGGCAGAGAGAGAGAGAGGGAAGCAGGATCCCTGCCGAGCAGAGAACCCGATGCGGGACTCGATCCCAGGACCCTGAGATCATGACCTGAGCTGAAGGCAGCGGCTTAACCCACTGAGCCACCCAGGCACCCAGAAAACTCATATTTAATCATGTGTCTCCTCAAATCAAGAGAGTAAACAATCTCCAAAATTAATGTGACCAGCGTATCAACTCAGACCTGTAATATGGTCACTGTCCTCCCAGCTCTCTCCTTGTTCCTAACTTAGCTCTCCATGTTCCTTGCCCTTGAACCAGCTTTTTTTTTTAAGATTTTATTTATTTATTAGAGAGAGAGAGAGCACAAGCAGGGGAGTAGCAGAGGGAAAAACAGGCTCCCCGCTGAGCAGGGAGCCTGATATGGGACTCTATCCCAAGACCCTGCGATGATGACCTGAGCCGAAGTCAGACGCCCAACCAACTGAGCCACCCAGGCGCCCCATGGACAAACTTCTTAACCTATTTGAAAATTCTCTGGAAAATAGAGTAGCAATACCTACTCAATAGGGTTGTTTGATGATTCAGTAACATATTGTATTTGTAAAGAGCTTAGTCCAATACAAGTTTCATAGAAAATAATAAATGTTAGCTATTATTATTAATAATAATAAAGTTGTTATAACTTCTCTGTAGAAAATGTTAACAGAGGGTGGAGTCCACACAGAGTCTAATAATAGGAAGCTATAGAGAAAGAACACGTGTGATTCATCCCTTCCCTATGGTTGCCTCAGGCAGTCCATCCTTGCATTAGAGACGCATAATGCACTGCAGTCTGGTTTCCTGTCAAGAACAACTCTGAAAATGGTCTACCCTTTGCTCAGACTCAGTCTCACCAAGCAGTTTTGACATAGGAGCTGGGTTCTACAAAAGATTTCTTACAGGAGGGAAAATAGACCCATCATCCAACCTGAACTCTCCAGAGTTCAGAGAAAGCACAGTTCTCTTTGCAAAGTAACCACTGGTGTTTAGTTTATCCATGTGCCTGTTATGATTTTGACTGGCCAAATCCAGTCTCCCTAAATTCCAATTGTTTAAAAGATCTTATTTATTTATTTATTTGAGACATAGAGAGAGCACGCGTGGGGAAGGGGGTAGGGGCAGAGGGAGAAGAAGACTCCCCACCAAGCTGGAAGCCTGATATGGGGTTGAATCCCAGGACCCTGAGATCGTGACCTGAACTGAAGGCAGACACTTAACCCACTGAGCCACCCAGGTGCCCCCCTGAGGTGTAAGTGTAGACATAGTATAGACATAGAAACTATTAAACTAAGTGTAGTAGTTTAGACTAAGTGTAGTCTAAACTAAGTGTAGACATAGAAACTACTTTCATCTGGCTTTTTGGGTGGCAAGGAACAGATTCATTCAAACTTGCTAAAGCAGAAGATGTTTATTGAATTATAGGTTAATTGAAAGACAAGAACAAGTTGAATAGAGCCCCACAGGAAATTAAAAGCCAATAGGAACCAATTTTTTATCTCTCTCATTTGAGGTGTGTCTTTCTATGTCTCTGCTTCTCTGACTTTTTCTTGTTCTCAGTCTCCTCTCCTTGTCTTGGTCCACCTTTGTCTCCCTCTGTGTCTGTGCTCCTTCTCTCCTATCTCTCAGACCACTCTCTCTGCTTATTCACCTGCACTTGACCATCATGGGTACCCAGGCCTAGGGTAGAAACCTCCTCCTTTTCTCTTGGACATATTTACCCACACAAAAAATGTGATTGGCCCAGCTCATCATTTCATGCCAGGACACAAGCTGGCAGCTAATGAATTGACTGCTTTCAGACTAGAAGGCCACTTCTGACTCAACCAGCAGTTATGGGATACAAGGGAGGTATCGTCCAGTGCAAAAATAACCACCCAGCACCGCAGGAACTGGGAGTGGGGTATTTGCTGGAAGCTAGCACGGGGGGCTAAATGCACCAGTTTCTGAATCAAATATCAGGATAAATTGTCTTAAAAGTATTTGTAGTCCACTTTCTGATGGTAGAGGTAGTCTGGGAGTTATAGTTCAGATGCTGAACTATCATAACTTCTGAGGCATTTTGATAGCTAATGACAATAATGGACAGAGATTTTTGAGATTGAGATTTTTTTTCCTGGAAAATCTTAGTCACTATAAGATGGTGAGTGACCGGGGTGCCTCAGTGTCTCAGTCAGTTAAGTATCTGCCTTTGGCTCAGGTCATGATCTCAGGGTCCTAGGATCAAGTTCCTGGTCAGGCTCCCTGCTCAGCGGGGAGACTGCTTCTCCCTCTCCCTCTGCTTCTCTCTGTGTGTGTCAAAAAGTAAGTAAAATCTTTAAAAAAAAAAAAAAGATGGTAAGTGATTTTATAAAGCGGAATACATACACCACAGAATTGTTGAGAGGATTAAATGAGGTAGATATATAAAAATCACTTTAGTAGTTCCTCTATGATATAAACTATTATTATCACAGAGAGGAAGATCATGACCTGATCTGTGATGACCCCACTAAGGAACAACTATCCTTTCAGCAATCTCTGACTACTAGTCAATCTACCTCTTTGCACGATTCTCTTTAAATACAACATCAACCACAGATGAAGCAGGAAGCTAGTTTTTAGGAAGTTCAGGATTTTGAGTTCATTTTCTTTCTTTTTTTTTTTTAAGATTTTATTTATTTAGGGGCGCCTGGGTAGCTCAGTGGGTTAAGCCGCTGCCTTCGGCTCAGGTCATGATCTCAGAGTCCTGGGATCGAGCCCCGCATCGGGCTCTCTGCTCAGCAGAGAGCCTGCTTCCTCCTCTCTCTCTGCCTGCCTCTCTGCCTGCTTGTGAGCTCTCTGTCAAATAAATAAATAAAATCTTAAAAAAAATTTTTATTTATTTATATGACAGAGAGATACACAGCTAGAGAGTGAACACAAGCATCAGGAGAGAGAGAGGGAGAAGCAGGCTTCCCGCCAAGCAGGGAACCTGGTGCGGGGCTCAATCCCAGGACCCCAGGATCATGACCAGAGCCGAAGGCAGACACCCAACCATCTGAACCACCCAGGCGCCCTTGAGTTCATTTTCTATCTGAACATCTCCTTCCCTAAGTTGGAGAAAGTAGGCTATTCTTCAAGGGACAGATATATCCAAATGTCTTTCATAAGACATAAGCATTGAGACAAAGGAAAATGCCTCAGTCTGTGGGATCTAGCTTTGCAGGGAAGGACTGAGGGGCCAGGAGTGTGGAGCACTAAACAAGAGACCACAGGTGGAGCTGTTAAGAACAAAAGCCAGTGTGGATGGAACAATCCAGAGGAGTGACAGCTCAGAAAATGACGAGGGGGACAGGCCAGAATAAGACCCAGTGTTCCCATGTTCTTCATAGACCCAAATTTGTGCTCACAGGTGTGTGTTTGTCCTTGAGCTCATCCACATCCACGCTCAACACTAGACCCCAGGCAACGGCAGTCTGCACACACTGTTCCATCAGCTGCCACAACTGCACCTGGTCTAACCTCTTGAAAATGTCCAAAAACACCAAGGCCAGCCTGCATTATTTTTCATAAAACTGCTTGACGCTGTTCTGTATTTCTAGACCTGCTCTGCCACAAATAGGCTGTGAAACCTTGGGAAAGAGGTTTAGTGCCTGAAACATGAATAGTTTAGGGGTTTTTGTAAGATTTATTTATTTGAGAGAGAGAGAGAGCACAAGCTGGAGAGACAGAGGGAGAGAGAGAGAATCCCAAGTGGACTCTGTGCTGAGCGTGGAGCCTAGACTCGATACCAGGCTCTCTCGCAGGAGCATAAGATCAGGATCTGAGGGGCGCCTGGGTGGCTCACTGGGTTAAGCCTCTGCCTTCAGCTCAGTCATGATCTCAGGGTTCTGGGATTAAGCCCCACATCGGGTTCTCTGATCAGCAGGGAGCCTGATTCCCCCTCTCTATCTGCCTGCCGCTCTGCCTACTTGTGATCTCTCTCTCTCTGTGTCAAATAAATAAATAAAATCTAAACAAAAACAAACAAATAAAAAAAAAAAAAGATCAGGCTCTGAGCTGAAACCAAGAGCCAGACACTTAACCAGCTGTGCCACCCAGGCACGCAGAATGAAGAGTTTGGTTTTGATCCTCGATGGCCATTATAGCTTTAGTTGCCACTCCTCTCTTCCTTTCATTATCCAATTTTTAACACAGCAAGTCCACTTCTGGGTATCTCTTCTGGAAAAATATTTGCCTATGGTTACAAAGATGCATGTTCATTGCAGCTTTAATGACAGAAAGTAAAGGAAGGCAGGACGGAGGGAAGCAAAGAGAGAGAGAGAACAAGGGGGAGAAGAGTAGGAGAAAAGAAGAGGATAAAAGTAGTTGGAAATTTTACTCTTCTGGAACATCTAAAAGGATTTGCTTCAGTATTCTCACAAATTAACTAAGAATTAGAATAAACTATCCATATTTTATCTAATTCTAATTCATCATAAATATTTCCAGTGGAAGTAATACAAAATTAAATTGACAGTGGCTAAAATTGCACATGGCAAATGTCAGGTCTGCTAACTTTGACTTGGGAAAACAGGACTTAGTAGAAATACTGATCTCAAGCTAGAATTCAAAATGGGAGAAAAGCTAATCAATTAAATAGAAAAATAAAAAACAGAAAAATTTCGGGGTACCTAGGTGGCTCAATCTGTTGGGGGGGGTCTGTCTCTGGCTCAGGTCATGATCCCAGGGTCCCGGGATCAAGTCCCACATTGGACTCCCTGCTCAGTGCGGAGTCTACTTCTCCCTCTGCCTGCACTTCCCTTGCTTGTGTGCTCTCTCCCTCTCTTTCAAATAAATAAGTAAAATCTTTTTAAAAAAGAAAAATTTCATAAAGAAAGTATCTTATTAATTATAATTTCAGTAAAATAAAAATGTAAAAAACTGGACAAGGTCAAAAATTTGATGACAAAGTCATTAAAACAAGGAATATATGAGAAACTTTTACAGCCAAGAGGAGCATAAGGGAACATGATAACCTAATATAATGTGCTATGTGAATGAGACCCTGGAACCAAAAAGGGACTTTAGGTAAAAACTAAGGAAATCTGAATAAAGTATGAGCTTTTGTTAATAATGATATATCACCGTTCCTCTTCTCAACCCCAAACTGGACATAGGGGAAAGAAATGCTGACTGCAGGATGGAGAATAGATTGGGTTAAAAAAAATAATAATGACAATGATGCTGATGATGATGATGTGTCAATACTGGGTCATTCATTGCGATGAAGGCCCCAGGCTAATATAAGAGGTTAACAATAGGAGACATTGGATTGGGGGGAGATGCAAACACTGCACTATCTTCAGTTTAGAATGACCTTGACAGTTTCGAGAAGTATTAGAGATTTTATGAGACATCCTTCAGTTTTTCTCAATATTCGATGGGGGTTATCAATTTGGGGGAGGGCAAGAACTACTAGAATTTTTATTGTGAAATTCTAGGTATCTAGAGAAATACTACTTGCACATATGGAAAAAGGCACAGTCAAGGGTTTACTGGAGCATTATGTGAAAAAAAAGTAAAAACATCTATTGATAGGGAAACAATTAAATAAATTCTGGAATAGCCATGGTGTAGAACACCATATTTCATTGACTTCAGGAAATGATTATAGACATCATTATTTTATGTATCACTAAGGAAAATGTTCCTTATTAAACTATGACACAAAGCTTTATCACTTATAATTTTTATTTCATACTTATTCTAAAATCCAACTGAGACTTAAGACATGGGCTTTTTTAAATTCCATATCATCCTTGTGCATACATTAAAAGGAAAGTATTCATGAAATAAATTAAGGCATGTCTAAATCTTCTTCTCAGAGTCTGAAACTTCTGAATCATGTTTAGACTCAGAATCATCACTATCCCAGGCTGCTAACATCCATTCTGCAAGTTTTGAAGCGTATCCAGTGGGCAATGACAGCTACATCACTAATGCTGTCTAGCCAACAGCGATTGTAAGGTGCATACCAATTTTCAAGATCATAAAATGTGAATGAAAAAATGCGCCTTAGGGACGCCTGGGTGGCTCAGTTGGTTGGACGACTGCCTTCAGCTCAGGCCATGATCCTGGAGTTCCGGGATCGAGTCCCGCATCGGGTTCCCGGCTCCGCAGGGAGTCTGCTTCTCTCTCTGACCTTCTCCTCACTCATGCTCTCTCTCACTGTCTCTCTCTCAAATAAATAAATAAAATCTTTTAAAAAAAATGCGCCTTAGAATAATGAAACAAGAATAACAGGCAGCAGCTAAAGGAACTAAAGAAGTTTCATATATGCCTCATGCAAAGTTCTAATTTGTGTTACTAAGGAAAAACAGCTAGCTGCAAGAAATATGTACAGTATGAGCTCATTTATGGAGAAAGCAAAACCAACCTCAATATTTCTGTAGTAGACACTGAAATGTTGGTGGCCCAAAAGATATTCACAACTTGCTTTTAGCGTGCCAGTCTATACTTTGTAGATCATTGAAAAGGTGAATTACATTCCTAGACTCCCTTGTTGATAGAAGAGTCATATACAGTTCTCGCGAATGAATTGAAGGCAGATGTCCTGGTAGGCTTCCCAAGAAGATGACTTCACAAGAGGAGCAGCAATCAGTTTGTGATCATGCAGACAAAGCCAGATGCTTTTGTGGATGGTAGAAAGGAGAGAGCGAGCCTGGGCTCCTAGTGGTATGGGACGGTATCGCAGGGCTGCCCTGTACTGCTGGCTATTGCTGCCTGTCCCTGAGCTTCTTTCTGAATGACATTAGTGCACTGCTTCCTTTTGTTGGGTATTCAGTTGCCTGAATAAAGTCCTAAGTATAAGTCATACAGGTGCAGAGACAGACCCATTTAAAAATACCTGAACTGGGGCGCCTGGGTGGCTCAACGGGTTAAAGCCTCTGCCTTCGGCTCAGGTCATGATCCCAGGGTCCTGGGATCGAGCCCCACATCGGTCTCTCCACTCGGCAGGGAGCCTGCTTCCCCCTCTCTCTCTCTGCCTGTCTCTCTGCCTACTTGTGATCTCTGTCTGTCAAATAAATAAATAAAATCTTAAAAAAAAAAAAAAACCTGAACAAAGTGTACACTAAACGGGTAAGAGAAGATAACTGGAGGTGGAGTAGATTTGGGAGGGGATGTTGGGAACCTTCAGCTTTATTTTTACTTTCTGAATTTCTTACAACATAAAGGTACACGCATTGTCAGTATGTAACTATAAAAATATTTCTTCTTTGTAAGATTGATGTCAAAAGGAGGGCAACTGGTTGTCACCGTTGGTAGAACATGCAACTCTTAATCTCAGGGTTGTGAGTTCAAACCCCACATTGGATGTAGAGCTTACTTAAAAAAAATTTTTTTTAAATAAATTAAAAAAAAAAGATTGATGTCAAATGGAAAGAGACTTGCTGACAAGAAAGGAGCTTACAGGGGGCACCTGGGTGGCTCAGTGGGTCGGTTAAGCACCTGCCCTCAGCTCAGGTCATGATCCCATGTTGCATAGGCCTCCCTGCTCAGCAGGGAGCCTGCTTCTCTGCTTCTTCCTCTCTGCCCAAAGCTCCCTGTCCCTTGTGCTCTCTCTTTCCTCTCTGTCAAATAAATAAATAAAATCAGAAAAAACAAAAGGAAGGAAAGAAGGAAGGAAGGAAGGAAAGAAGGAAGGAAGGATGGGAGGGAAGGGCTTTCAATGGGGCAGCAGCTGAAGCTAAGATTTTTTTTCAGATGACCTACGTCCAGAAAGACAAAAAGTTTTTTCACTGAGATATCAGTTTACTATCCTTTCAAAGAGATTAGTCTGGGATGACGTATTTGTTCTTTCTGCAGACCGCCTCATCATGGACACCAGTTCTTTTTCTATAGGTTCACAAAATACCTTTGTTATAAACCATCCTGGGTTTGTATTGGTGCTCAGTAAAAGTCAAGATTACTAGACTGCATTTTTCTTTTTCTTTCCTTTTTTTTTTTTCTAGAACATAATTACTGACTCTTATTTGGTTTAAAAAGTTGACATTTGAGTTGAGGTATTCATTTTTAATTTATTATTTTTTTAATTTAAATTCAATTAATTAACATATAATGTATTATTTATTTCAGGGGTACAGGTCTGTGATTCATCAGCTTGTATAATACCCAGTGTTCATTACAACACATACCCTCCCCAATGTCCATCACCCTGTTATCCCATCCCCCTACCCCCTCCCTGGACAGCATTTTTCAAGATCTATTTTATTTTCCTTTTTGAGATCAGAACATTTTTCAGTCTTGAACTTCCTGTTACTTCTTACTTACTCTGATATCTTTCAAGGATTATCAGTATAAAGGTTACATACAAAAGATCCTGGCACAAAAACAAAACAAACAAATAAAAACAAAACAAAACAAAACCACAGTATGACAATCATTTTGCTACTAATAATGACAGTGATAATAATAGCAGTTATCACTTATTACGCACTGTCTCACTTAATCTTCAGGAAAGCCCAGTGCTGTCCGTGACTATTACCAGCTCTATTTTATGCAGGTAAATACTGAAGCTTGGGCAGGTAACTTGCCTGAAGCCACAGAGTTACACCAAGTCATAATGGATTAGAACCTGCAAAGCACCAGGATCTTGACCACTAAATTTAAATGGAAAAAAAAAAAAAAAAAAAGGCAAAATCAATAACTCTAAGAGTGCTAACAGGCTCATTGCGTGTAAATTCAGGTCAGCCTCCAAAAGATTCTCTTTGCGTACCCGCCTGACACCCACTAAATGGCCCCACCTTCACTAACCACTTGGGGCCAGAGCCAACTCGCTTTCTAATCCTTTCGGTATTTTCCTTATCATCGCAGTCTTAGAACTGCAGGCTCCGCCCCCCTCCAGCTGGTAGCGCCCTCTGCATAAGCCACTGTGGCCTGGAACTTGACCACAGTTGAGTGAGGGGAACAGGTGTGGAGGAGCGGCTCCGTCTGGAGGTGGGAGGGCCTCTGTGTAAATCGTGGGTGGTGCGGGTTTTGGGATGGCTTAATGAATGGTGGGGAATAGGCTTCTGGGGGAGGAGGGAAGAACGCAAGAAGTTTCCATTGCGCGAGAGTTGCATTTATTCCAGAAATACGTGTTAATGACTACTGTGAGCAGGAACCCACCTGGACTGGAGACTGTCCTCCCTGGGCTCTCGCATTTGACCGATAGAACATGCTAGAGGGACGGACTGGGAGACGTGAGAGATGTTCCTTGAAACCCCCCCTACCTCCCACCTTACATGCATGAGAGTAACTAGGAGGATATATGGGCCTGAGTCAGGGTTCATGTCCACACCTACCTGGTAAATGACACCCAGATTGCCTCTACACTTGCCTTTCCATCCCCCTCTATTCTTCAAAGCACTTACACTTATCCCATCCGCACTTGCATCAGTCTTGCTTTCTAGAAGCTTACACACTGTAATGCGCTTAGCACATTCCACCACAATGTAAGATGAAGAAAGGCTGCACTCAACAGAGGGGCAAATAGCTGGGGAGGGTTTGTAGAAGACAACTCATCCTCGCCCTAGTCCTCAAGATTTGTCACTGTGGCGCAAAGTAACTGGGTAATGACAGGCCTGACGCATTCAAAATACCCGAGAGGCCTCTGAGGGGACTCCCTCAGGAAGCTCACAATCTTTTAAAAAAAAAATTGGAGTGCCTCCGTGGCTCAGGGGGTTAAGTGTCTGCCTTTGGTTCAGGTCATAATCCCGGAGTCTCCATCCCCACTGCCTGCTCCTTGCTCAGCGGGAGTCTGTTTCTTCCACCCCCTGTGCCTCTCCCCTTGCTCCTTCTCTCCTCTCTCTCTCAAATAAGTAAATTAAATCTTTAAAAAAATTAAAGAATGGC
>NW_019154097.1:7622770-7724605 GCF_002288905.1 Enhydra lutris kenyoni | reverse complement strand
TCTCTCTCTCTCTCTCTCTCTCTCTCTCTCTCTCTCTCTCTCTCTCTCTTTTTTTCCCCTTCGTTTGTTCTGTGGCATAAGGACATTAATCTCACCAAGGTCCCCCGGGTAACAGGGAACAGCGGGTCTGAATGCAGGGCTCATCTCTCATTCTTAGGAGGGGCCACGTTTTCTCCAGGCCATCTTGCTGCCTTTCAACACACAGAGAAACATTAAATTGGTATGAGCCCTACCAGTAACAAAAATAAAACCTGTTAGTCTGTATGGCTTGTTCACAATTTTTTAAAAATTCTTTTTGGCAGGCCGGTGGGGCGGGCGGGGAGGGTGGGTAGTGGGCTGTGTATGCTCATGAAACACTATAAATAGCTGGGAGATTCTCTTTGTTCTAAGAATTCTTACAAGTCAGGGCCTGCCTCGTGTCCTCATCTTCTGCCATCAGTGCCTCATTGTGGCACACTCGGCGCCGTAGAGCATACGTACAGGAAGTGGAAAGAAGCAGCCAGAGGAAGGCCAACATCTGTGGGGCCCCAGAGGGCAGGGCAAAGATCCTGGGGAGACCATGGGAGTAGAGCCAGCTTTTCATGAGTAGCAACATTCCGGGAAGCAGAGCTCCCTCCAGAAGGACCCCCAGAGACTGGGCCGGCCTGGAGCAGGACAGTGCAAGGGGGTCACATTTTGAATGAGGATTGGACCCAGCAGTTGGTTCCCCATTGGTTCCCCAATGGCCCAAAGGTGGAGACGACTTGAGAAAAACCAGAAGGCAAGGAGCTTACCTGACAATACACACATTTTGTAGGATTGGCCTTGATACGAGTCGCTCCTACTCAACAAGAGCAGGTGGTGGTGACAGTAGTTCTAGTTTTACTGATGCATCAGTCTAAGAGTCTAAGAAACACTGTGTTAGGTCACTTTTGAGGTCCCTTCCTGCCCTGTGATTCTATGAAAATCTATGAAAAGAAGGCGGAGTGGTTTATCAATAAATACAGAATTACCATATAACACAGCAATTCCGCTCATAAGTATATACCCCAAAGAATGGAAAATAGGTATTCAAAACAAAACAAAACTTGTATGCAGATGTTCAGAGCACCTTTCACAATAGCCAAAGGGTGAAAACAATACAGACGGCCATCAGCAGATGAAGGGATAAAGAAAATGTGCTATAGCCGCTCGGAATACTTTTCAGCCCTGAAAAGGAACAGAATGCTGCCGCGTGCTGCCGCCTAGACAAACTGGACAAGAGACTCCGTGCTATGTGATTCCATTCATATGAAATGTCCAGAATAGGCAACTGGTAGACCCAAAGTTTGGGGGTGCTAAGGAAATGGGGAGTAACTGCTTACTGGGTAGAGGGTTTCTTTTGGGGCGATGAAGTTCTAGAACTAAATAATGATATGGTTGTCAATCACAGATGTACTTAATGCCACGAAATTGTGCACTTTAAAATGGTTAAAGCAGTAAGTTTTAGGTTATACACATTTTATCATAATCTTTAAAAAAGAGGAAAGACGAGGGGAGCTCATCCCCTGGCTATTTGTCCATCCTTCTCCCGTCTGTCTGCTCGTCTTCACCTTGTCATCGGGGTGACAGATCATAACCACCCCAGGGTCTTCCTCCCTTCTCCCTCCCACACTCATGTACACACTCCTCTCTGTGCCCTTCGTCAGAGGGTCTCAAGCCAGTGTCTCTGGGGCCTGGCACAGAAAACCCTCACGCATGAGTGGGGCTGGCCTCGTCCTGGCTCTGGGAAGGGAAGTCCGTTTGGAAGGCGGGAACTTTCTCCAGGCGCCAGGTAACCTCACACGCTCCGGGCCGCTTGCCCTTTCTCTGGCTCTCCTTACTTTTCCCCAAGGGCCTCGGAGCTTCTCCGCTTTACTCGCTCACAGGCTCTTTCAGTCAAATAAGTGTCTCCACTTTCATCACAATCAGAAACACTCCCTCTGAGTCGCAGACCAGTGTTTTCAGAATCCCTTCTGTGTTGGCATGGACACCCATTGGATGAAGGACTTCTTCAGCTGTCGAGTTAATACCTCTGAGGGGCCCAGCCTCATCAACTCCCACTTACCCCAAAGCAGCAGCCTCCAGCCCTGAGCCCCAGCCTCCCTCTGCCCAGTCCCACTTGCCCCTGTCCTGCCATGAGGGTCCCTCCCAAGACAGCTCTTAAACCACATGCCAGGGTCTAATGTCCACTCAGAGTCTGCTCCTGGGTCACCCAGCCTGTGAGCAGGGTTTATAAAGGGGGAGGCTGTGTGTGTGTGTGTGTGTGTGTGTGTGTGTGTGTGTGTGTAGGGGAACTCAGCCATGGAGAAGGATCTAGAACTGGAGGGTGTACACCCATGTCGCTGCAGCTTCTGTAGGTCAGCTTCATCAGTGAGATGAACTCAGGGAAAATGGGTTTTACTAACTCCTCACCACGAACAGTGGTCAAGAGCCTGAGTCAGGATCCTCTGAGAGAATGCTTACCAGGCCATCTGGAGCCCCACGCTGGCCGAGAGGCCTGTGGATGCTGGCAGCCTTCCTCAGGTAACCAAAGCTCTGTTTCTTCACCATCTCAGGCCCTGGGGATGCACCAAGGGAGCAAAGCAAGGTCCATGCCTTCATGGAACTTACGATCCCGGGTGTTGGTAGAAATCCTGGCTCACAGGACAGGGTGAGGAGTAACTGAGAGAATCCAAGTAGAGCTCAGCACAGTGCCTGGCACAGGGCGAGTGCTCATGGGGCATCCGCTGCTTTTAATCACTCATGTCTCTCCCTGTTCCTTGGGGGTCAGGGCCAAAGGAGCTCTGTGCCAGTCACAGGGCAGGGGACATAGTGCTCTGCCACCTTAATGAGCCATGAGCTGCTAGCCGTCAGAGGGGCCGGGTAATGGACTGGTAGTAAGGGCCAAGGAGACACCAGCCAGGTGAA
The DNA here is from genome assembly GCF_002288905.1 of Enhydra lutris kenyoni. Lineage (NCBI taxonomy): Eukaryota > Metazoa > Chordata > Mammalia > Carnivora > Mustelidae > Enhydra > Enhydra lutris. The sequence goes on along the minus strand of NW_019154097.1, from coordinate 7,721,698 downwards.
CTGCAATAATGAACGGAAAATACGTGTTTATTGCAAAGCAATGAGCTTAACACACGTGGTTCAGTTTACAATCTGCCATTGTTTAGGAAGAACACAGAACAACGCATTGGACCAAAAAGCCCAAGGTGCAGCCTATGTTCTTTAGACCTGTGTAATAGCCCTGTTTGATCCACATTCTGTCACCCACTTCTACATGGATCACCCAACCTTCCTGGGTTGCGTTGATTTTTTTATTTAAAAAAGTCTATTTTAAAAGAAATGCACAGGTCATTATCCATAAGAGTATTTTGATGAGCAAGATGTGACATGCATACATTTTTCCATCCTCTCTTGAGAGCCCTGAGATCAGGTGTAGTTTTCACCGGAGCCCCGTGGGGGTTCCAGGATCCAGAGCCCTTCTCTGGATGGAAATCTCCCACCTGGGAAAAGCCTTCAAATGGGCTCCTGCTGACACTCAGCGAGCTTTCCAAGCTTCCTGAGTGTTTGAATTTGTAACTGGAGAACGATGGGCATGTCTGTCTGTGTGAGGGATTGGTAGTAACACTTGCATGGTGTTGTCTTAGAAGCTACAGACTTGCTTCTCGAAGTGGTATGAGAGAGGGTGCTCCCCCGTACCCTTCCGTGCATTAACCTCATCGTGCCCAACATCCGTCTGAACACCATGACCTCATGGCGCCCAACATCCGTCTGAACACCGTGATGCCCTCAGCTCTTACACAGAAAGGGAAACTGGCTCCAACAAGCAAAGTGACCCACCCAACGTCACACACCAGTTAGAGTAGAACTGAAACTCACCTACCATTGGGGTTACCCATTTCATAGATGAGGAAAACGAGGCACAGGGAAGGCAAGGAACTTGCCGAGGGATCCCGCACCTTGACCTAGACCCAGTATAGGTATGGAATTGACCCCTTAGAAGCCAGAAGTAAGTAAAAGGTCCGCAGGGCAGGGCATCCATCATTCTGTAGCAGACCCCACATGAGTTGCAGAGTTTGAGTCCTGCTGACCCTACTTTGGGCTAAGAGAGCAGATCAGCTCATCTCTGAGGCCTTGGTTTTCCCATCTGTGAAATGGAGAGAACAGCAACACTATCCGGCAAGAACGTGGTGAGGAGTGAGTGAGACAATAAATACTGAAGTGCGTTGTAATCTGTAAAGTGCTGTGCACATGCTACTTAGTGGTTTTATTCTCCAGGGACCCTGGCACAACGGTGGAAGAGGAAGAAGCTTGGAGACTGGGGAAGTTGCAGTAGGTGGAACTTCGGGGTTGTCATGGGAACCAAAGCTCTGAGGCTGATCAAGGCAGGAAATACCATCTGGTTTTAAACACCAAAAAGCCTCGACTCACACTGGACTTATTTCTGTAAACAGCAGAATTAACATCATCCTGTAGCGGTAACGTCAGCCCAGAGCAATCTCAAGATTGTCTTCCTGCTGATTTCCCTGGTCAGATCCAGACAAAGCACCTAAGGTGCTCCTTATCCATTAGCTGTCACTTCCAAAAAAATGCACACAAGTCACTTAGTAAATCTGAGCTTAAGTGGAAAGGAAACATGCTGGGAGATGGTTTCCCATCCCTCCTAGGCTTTGCAAACCCAGAAGGAAGGCTGGAGGTGGTGTCCAGGGACAGCAATGGGAGGGCCCAGAACCCCAGGCAGCAATGACGCTGGAAGAGGGCTTAGAGAGCATCTCATCTTTCCTCCAAATTATGAGAGAAAACAGGCCCAGAATGGAATGGCACCTGCCTGAGGTCACACAGCAAGTCGGTGACAAGACAGGCATTTGGATCTAAGCTCCCCACCTCTCAAGTCCCCTTCTTTCCTCTCCGCCAATCACTGCTGCCTTTGGTATTTGCTCTGGCATTGTCATGTTGCTCCCCGGGAAACATGAGGCTTGGGATTTCACTGGTTCCCCAAGGGCTCTGTGAGATGAAAAGCAGAACGTTTCTTGAGTCCTGCACCTCCCAGGGATTCGACTCAGGAAGCCATCATTTCTTTGTTGTTTTCTTGGGAACAACAAGGTTTGTGCAAACCACATGAGCCCAGAAGAATTGGGATGCAATTTTAAAAACGAGAGGGTGATGCCTTTGAGTTTTCAAAATCAAGAGGAAAATCCCGTTTTCATTGCAGCTCCAGATTCAGCAGAGGTCTTCCGGGGATGAACGCTTTTCTCACGGGGGCCGCTAGGAATCCTCTGAGTTGAGAGCTGTGCTGGGAATGCAGGCCCAAGGAGGCTGCTGTGCTGTCGGGCTTGTCCTCTCTGAGCCTCTTCACAGTCCTCTGTGCCCCTCACGGGGCACCGTGAGGCAGGTTCCACATAACTACCGCTGAGGTTCCTCCCATCTCTCACATGCTATGACTTGCTAATCATTTTTTAAGAAAGGAAAGAAGACCCATTGCTCCTAGAGTCATCCTGATACTTGGTTCCACAGCCGACACGTACCTGAGCAGAGAAGCATCAGCATTGGCCCTTCAGCTCCTTGCGGGGTGGGTCCTGGGAATTTCCTATGAACAGGGTTTGGCTGGAAGTAGTCTCTGTCCAGCCTCAGAGAGAGGGGGCATCTGAGGCCACCGTCCTGTCATGGCCCCAGGACCCTTAGCTGAAGCTGGCAGGTGGTACCCAGGTGTAGCAATGACAGAGTGCATGCCCGTGGCTGTGTTGACACCAAGTCACCCCACCCCACCCTCAGACTTCCAAGTTCTGCCCTCAAGCTCCTCTATCCTGTGTCCATCCATCAGGTTATAAGCAGCCTCATCTGGCAGTGGAGTAAGGGCTGGTGAGCAGAGACCTCTCCTGAATGGGAAGCTACACTTCCAGGGGCTGTCACTCACTTTCTGTCCCTTGGGGTAGCTTGAGGTCCTCCCACCTCTCTTCCACTTGCTCAGAGCTGTAGGAACCACCGCATTGCCAACTCAAGGGAGCCCCTGAGCCTCGAAGCTGGGTTTAGGGAGCCCAGGGTGGCCGGGCTATGGGAGAGCCTGAGCTTGGGGAGGGGAGGGAAGCCCCAGGCAGCAGCAGCAGTGATCTGGTTGCCAGGCAGGAATATGAGGACTATGGCTCTTTCATATTTCCCAGGAGTTACTTTTTGGTCTGAAAGAACTTGAAAAATACCTAATCGGAGAGCTAAAGCCCCCACCGCAACTCTCTGATAAGGGAACTTCCATACAGGGCTTGTCTGGGAGGGCGGCAGGGACGTGGATCTCTTAAAACATTTTACAGAAGCCTAAGCGGGTTTAGTCACGTGTACATCCACATTGTCTCAGTGCCACCTTACTCTCCCACGGCTCTGTCCTTGGAGCAGCCTCTGGGAGCAGGGAAGGCAAGCGGAACCCACATCCAGGGACAGGGGAGGGATGCGGAGCCTCTGCGGTACAGCTCCCAGGTCAACCAGAGGTCACATCTCCTGGGTGACTTCCTCCAACAGTTTCTAGTCTACAGATGTTTGAGCCTGGGAACTCTCTGAACCTCTGAATCTCTCAGCCTTCTCATCTGTGTGATGGGGATAATAAATTTCTTCTCCTGGGATGACTGTGAAAATTAAGTGAGAAAAAGAAAACTTCGTGCTTAGCCCCCAGTAGGTGCTTTAAACATCTGTAAAAATTGTGGGGCGCCTGGGTGACTCAGTCAGTTAAGTGTCTGCCTTTAGCTCAGGTTATGATCTTAGGGTCCTGGGATCGAGCCCCGCATGGGGCTCCCTGCTCAGGGGGAGTCGGCTTCTCCCTCTGCCCCTCTGCCCTCTCCCCACTCATGTGCTCACTCACTCTCTTTTTCTCTCAAGTAAATAAATAAAATATTTTTAAAAAATCTGTAAAAATTGTGAACACTTCATTTCCATTCTCTGAAGCTTCTTTGGGAATGTTTCCATGGTAAATCTCATTTTCTAGGTTGGGGGAAACTAAGCTCAATGCAGTGGAGTGACTTGTGGGAAACCCCAGATCAGCCCCATGTTGGAGTGGGGTCTGTCTGACATGTGTCCAAATCTCCTTCTGTCTCACCACAATTATGAATGTATGACTTTCTGAACACTTTAAAGAAATTAGGGAAATGAATATGAACTTGAGATATGTCTATTTCCTTGAGATATGACACTTGAGAAAAGTGAGAACTGAGAAATGCCAACTTTCAACTTTCTATTTGCTTCCTTTCCTTACAGTTTCCTGAGAGGGACCCAGTTTGGAAACCGATTTTGTTGCATGCATCTTTCCTTCATATTCTGCCTTGCTATTTGCAACCATGTTGTTGTTTGTGAAGACAATGTCTAGTATGTTCTCTGGGAAGTTGACACCCGGAAAACAAAGCCTTCTTTAGTGATGAATACTCAGCCTGGGTACAGAGCAGAGAACATCTCCTTGCGGCAACAATAGCTGGAAACCAGGCCACAGAGGGAACCTGGAGCAAAGACCAAGTTTCTTCCCCTCTCTCTGCATTTGTACGCTTAGAGAATTACACCATAGCAAAACTGGGGACATGACCGGCCCAAGGTGACAGTGCTGGCAAACTGTGGATTTGACTACAAAATTAGTCATTTTTTCTCTTTCTATAGATTTTATTTATTTGTCAGTGAGAGAGAGTGCACAAGCAGGGGGAGCGGGGCAGGTAGAAGCTGGCTTCCTGCTGAGAAGGGAGCCTGATGTAGGACTCGATCCCAGGACCCTGATATCATGACCTGAGGCGAAGGCAGACGCTTAACCAACTGAGCCACTCAGGCGCCCTTAAATATTTCTTTTTAAGAGTTTTTTTTTTTTTTTTTTTTTTTATTTGACAGACAGAGATAACAAGCAGGCAGAGAGAGAGAGGAGGAAGCAGGCTCCCTGCTGAGCAGAGAGCCCGATGCGGGGCTTGATCCCAGGACCCTGAGATCATGACCCGAGCTGAAGGCAGCGGCTTAACCCACTGAGCCACCCAGGTGCCCCTAAATATTTCTTTTTAAATGATAGTCACAAAGTTAACAGATAGGGAGGAGATCTTTTCAGTGCCTAAATCTGATAAGGGATTCCTAAGGGGTTAATAGCTAGATTATACAAGAACTATTTGCAAACCAGGAAGAGGCCATTTCACAGAAGTAGAACTACTTTAAGTATAAATTGAGCAGAGATGCTCATCCTCACCAGTCATTGAGAAAAATGCAAACTAACAGCAAGATTCCATTTCATACCCATCAGTTAAAAAAATTAGAAGGTTGGATAATGCTCAGTGCTGTGAAGGATGGGGGCTGGGAGCCATCTGGAGAGCAGTCTGGCAGATTCTCGTACGTTGGGTCTGTGCCTGCCAAGGAGCCAGCCCCATACTCTGTGTCCTGGAGATGAGTGTATTTTGCCCCTTCTGTTCAGCTCTGCATTGTGGGGGTCTGGTCCCTGCAGGGTGTGTTTCCCAAGTTCCTTGTTAGCTGACTTCCACTGGGAGGCACTGACCGGAAGTTGGAGGATGGAAGGAAGGGAGAAGCCAGGGCATTGCTCTTCCTCGTCTCAGCCTCAGGTGGCATCTCCTAGCAGCAGCTGTGCCTCCTCCAGGGGGCCAGGATGGGTGAGTGATGACTCCAGCTTTGCCAGGTAAGCCCTCCTCTTTCTGGCGCTCCAGGAGCCCTTCCCCACTGTTGCTCATTTCTGACTGCCTCACTGTCCCCCCCACCCCACGAAGCTTCTCAGCCCTTTCATTCCCCGAGTAACCAGTTCCCCACATGCAAATTCCCATGTTGCAAACCCTCAAGCAGTTTCTGTTTCCTGGTCAGTCTGATTCTCGTCCGTAGGATCCAGGAAGTTCCAGATCCTGGAGTGCAACTCAGAGCGACTCTCCTGCAGGTGTGCAAGGACAGATGTCCAAGAATGTCTACAGTGTTTGGGAAAATGGAGAGCCGGAGGAGGCATGGCCACCCATGGCCAGAAGAACGGATGTTGTGCAAGGATGGGTAATATGTGACATGTGAGCACATTGGAGGAGTGACTGTGTTGGGGGCTGGGGGAGGAGTGAGGGTCTGGGATGAAGGGGGAAACCAAGTAGGAGAAGGGTGACTCGTGGAATGAATGATGAATGTGCCTTGAGTGGAGGAAGTGGTTAACTTGACCTCTGCAAGGGAGGGTGGAAAACGTACAGTGGCCTTGAAAAGGTGAGAGGGTCAAGAATAGGATTGTCCAGGCAGAGAGAATAACGTGTGAAAAGGAGAGGCCTAAAAATGGCCTATCCGGGGAACAGCCCAGAGTGGCATGTGGCTGGGCACGGGCCCATGGTCAGTACTGTGCCCACTGGAATCACGGAATGTCAGATCTGCCCAAAAGATCTTTTTTTTTTTAATTAATTTATTTGACAGGCAGAGATCACAAATAGGCAGGGAGGCAGGCAGAGAGAGAGGAGGAAGCAGGCTCCTTGCTGAGCAGAGAGCCCAGTGCGGGGCTCGATCCCAGGACTCTGGGATCATGACCTGAGCCGAAGGCAGAGACTTTAACCCACTGAGCCATCCAGGCACCCCTGCTCAAAAGATCTTGATCGGTTCAGCCTCTCATGGTTATGGCTGGACGGACATGTCCAGAGAGGGGCAGGGATGCCCAAGGTCATGCTGCAGCAAAGCTCATCCAGAGCCAGGTTTCCCGACCCCTTTGGGGGAATTTGCTCTTGTTTCCTTCTAAGTTCTCCACTCTGTGTCAGGCACTGTGCTGGCCCTAGGGTCACAGCCCCTGCCCTCAGGGGGTGCACTCATGGGAGCGGGATGGACCTGGAGTCAAACAGCCCTGCTGTGTGGAGTGTGGATGAGGAACTCCTGGGGTGGCACATCCTGAAGTCCTCTCCCCTTGAATCAGGGCTAAGTCTGTGACTTGCTTTCCTATGGAATGTGATGGAGGTGACATTGTCCCTGTTCTAGGGCTAAACCTTAAGAAAGCTGGGGGTTTCTGCTTTTGTCATCTCAGAGCCCTGCACGGTCATGTACAATCTGGCTACCCTGTTGGAGAGAGCGCATGCAGAGAGAGCATGTACAGAGGCCGTGGGGACAGGGAGAGGCTCCAAGACGAACTGGAGAGACAGAGAATCCCAAATGTGCCAGCCTCCCCAGCTGAGCCCAACCTCCGGCCAGCCTGCCAACTCAATGCAGCCCCACAAGTGACCACCAGCAGGACCGGCAGAACTGCCCAGCTGAGCCCAGCTCAGATGCTAGTCCTAAGCCACATGCTTGCTATTCTGAGCCACAGAATCTTGGAGTGGTTTGTTCTGTCAGTAATGGATTACCACAACAGGCAATGTCAAGTGCACAGAGAGAAAAAAAAAAATGAGGACAGGGTACGTGGAAGGCCAGAAGGAGTGACAGTGAACCTGACCCGGAGGATGGGGAGAGCTGAGCAGGGAAGCAGGAGAAATGATAGAAAGTGAAGACAAGTCTTGAGTGTTACCAGAGCATTTCAACAGATGCCCTCCAAGGACCTGAGAGACCCTGGGCAAGGCTGAAGAGGAGGCAGAGAAAGATGGTCACAGCCTAGTAGGAGAGGCGGTCTTGAGTATTGACAGTGAGCGCACACAGTTGACCGTGCTTGGTGCCCAACAGGAGGTGAGGGACTAGGTCTGAGTGTTCGGAAGACACAGGGATCATCTCCTTGGAGGGACAACCAGGGAAGACTTCATGGAGGAGGTGGAATCAATGTGGGCCCTGAAAACCAGGTGCAATTTGGAGCTAGAGAGAAAAGCTTTCCTGGTGGAGGGTTTCATGTGCACAGAGGCACAGAGTTGTGGTGGTTGGCTTTTGGGGGCACTGGAAGTGGCCAGTACAGAAGCAGATCAGATTGCCACAATGAGAGATGCTAGTCCTGCTTTCTCTCTTGGCTAAGTCCCCCCAAATACACATATGCAGAGATACTGTAACATAACAGGAAGCCCTAGTAACACTCTAATTATGTGAGGTAGGGAGAAGATGAACCCCAAATGAATATTTCTCCCAAAGTCAGTTCATGTTATCATCGTGGATTGGGAGACAAATAAATGCCTAAGAATAGACACAGAACATTAATTTTTCATTGATCATAATATCACTTTCATGAACATTAAAGATATAGACTTTGGCAAGAAGTAAATTTCAGAAAAAGGAAAGAGATATTTGGAAGGGTATGTCATCTCCTTTCACATCCCCTTGATCTTTCTGCCAGTCCCTTGAGGAGAGTGGGCCCGTTGGGGTATCATAGTAGGGGTACTAGGCCATAGGGTAACAGGGCAGAAGGCCCTGGAGGCCTCCAGACCCAGGTTTGAATCCCAGCTCCGCCCTTTTCTAGTTATAAAGTGCCAAGCACAGAGTCAAGCACATGCTAGAAGCCCAACACGCAGTTGTTAAAATTGTCCGTGATCCTTATTTATCCTACCTTTAAAAAAAGGAAGATGAGGCCAAGAGCTTCCCAAGTGCAGCATCCTGGGAACAAAATGCAGTGCCCCTCTCTCCTTCTTGGGTTCCTTCTCTCTCTCCTCCCTGCACTGTCGCCTCCCTTCCTTGCTTTTAGGGTTTGTGTTCTTACATGCCAGGGGTGTCGAAGTGAGAAACCTTGAACTCCAGGTCCTGTGACCCTTCTAGGGTGTCTTTTGAAGACCTCAAAGAAACAGTAAACCAAATGACTGCCCTTGAAGATTCATACCAACGTAAGATAAGGTCCTGAGAAGAACATGCATGCCACAAGGGGTCTTGCTAAAAGAAAGAGCAAAGAAAACAATGAGGCATCAGGTACTCACTTTTTTTTTCCCCCAGGGAGAGAGAGAGAGCACACTCGCATGAGCGGGGGTGGGGGGGGAGCAGAAGAGGAGGACAAGGGTGGGGGAGAATCTCAAGGGGACTCTGCTGCACTGAGCGTGAGCCTGACCACCCTGAGATCATGACCTGAGCCAAAAGCAAGAGTCTGACACTTCACTGACTGAGCCACCCAGGCGCCCCAATCAGGCCCACTTTTAACAAAGGGAACAAAACCAGTAGGAGAAGCAAATAAACCAACAGTTCACTTAACCTTGAAAGTGTGGTGTGATGGAAAAGACCAGTTGGCCTCTTAAGTCCAGAATTATAGCCCAAAGTTTATCCCTTCTCCTGTCCTTTCTTTCAGCCTAAGACTCCATCTTATCTTCTGTAAAATGGGCATGATAATGCCTTACAGAATTGTTAATGAGATCATTTAATGAGATAGTATAAACAAAGGGCATTGCCCACTAGATTACATTGAATAGATATTCAATGTGGGGGAACCCCTGAGGCTGTGTGTCTATACCTTCCTCTGCAGAGGGCATCTCCAGATTCTCCCTCAGATTCTCTAAAGGGTCCCTAACTCTCCCCAACAAGTTTATTTTTTAGAGACTTAAGTCTTTTATTTTGTGTCTATTATAAGATTAAATCTAATATTTAAAAAACGGAAGTATAGATAAAAAGAAAATTGAAAAGGAAAAGCAATAGTAAACAATAGAAACCAAATGTGGTTTTTTTTTTCCCAATCTTTTTGTTGTTTTGTTGTTGGATTTTTTTTTTTTTTTTAATGAACTGAGTCATCCTCTGGCTGCATGTCTCAAAATGAAAATATAAGAGGGAGAAAAATAGAACCAAAAGCAATAATAAAACAGAGAGCAAAGTGATACAGGAAGCTTTTTTTTTTTCTTTAATAAAAGAGATACATGATCATAGTAAAAAAAAAAATCAAAAAGTACAGGATAGAAAGTGAAAAATAAATCTGTTTTTACCCTTGTGTTACCTCTCACTCCTGGTCCTATTAACCAGAGGTCACTGTTCTTGCAAGCAAGAAACTTTTTATTTGTTGTTTTCACATTGCAAGTGATTGTATCCATCTTTTAAAGGAGAAGATGGAATTTAGAAAAGCCCCAGAGGCATCTAATTTGCTAAAAGATAATGAACATTGTATAAGAGAATTAAGTGCTTTCCAAGATCCTGACAAAATAAAGATATCAATCAGAAAAACTCCCCAAAGGAAGTCCAGATGGCCATGCAATTGAACTTTATCATGCTCATCGGTCTGGCAATCTCCATGCCCTTGGAATGGCCAGGAAAACCATCCAACAGAAAGCAACACCTGATACCTATAGTGAATTCTTCATCAAACTGACCCAAAACTGCAGCAAATTGTATCAAGTTGTTACCCTGTTCAGGGTCCCTGATGAACACGGGAGCCGAGTTCCTTCTAAACCAATCCTTTAAACATAGACACAGACCCATCTGAAGTCAGAAGATCTTACACCTACTAGGGCAAGAAAGCCCACTATGGGCAAGTAGCCCCTATCAGGAGGCTACAGTATCATTAATCGCACTGAGTAGAACATCCCAAAGCATCTGACAACGTATGCTGTATTTCCAGATTTTAGAAGCACCTAGAAAACAATAGAACATGCTGGATTTTATTAAAGTCACCCATGGAATTTGAATAGCTGGAATATTAAGGGCAAAGAGTAGCTAAAATACCACTGAAGTCACATGCCGGCCTATCTGCGTCCTATGTTATGTAATATAATATAGATCTGGGTGGGGGTGGGGCAGAGGGAATAACTGATTTCATTAGACAAAAGCAAATGAAAAGACTCACTGTTGTTATTTAAAGCTTGGAATAAGATTGGCAGGGTAGGATGTACAGCTTCCTCTCTCAGTGTCCTCCTGAAAACCAGGCCATAAATAAGATCCTTGAAAAGCAAATCATATTTACCCGATAGGAAGGATGTTATAATTGAAGCTTGCTTTGCTGATCAAGGATTTGGCATTAAATGAATCCTGTGTAGCTTTCTCCCCCTCCTCCGAAGCTGTGCCAGCCCCCACCCTGGCCCTCAGCACCCTGGAAGGAAATTGTGATCCTCTGTCCTTTATGGGGAACCTCATGAAGAGCCACACAGAGTCCTCCCCAGGGCCACTCCCACTCCCCACAGTAGAAACACACAGAGAAGGTGTCTGGGCAGTAATGAATAAGGCACACCTATCCATTCAACAAACCCATATTGTGTGCTTTGTGTGTGCCTATGGTCTCACATGTGGAAAAGGACCCAGAGATGTAGACTAACTACACAATGCAGAGTGGTGTCAGGGAGTCTTTCTAGACTATACTGAGAGCAAAATATGAAAAACTGTATTTCATTGAATAGAAGACACTGTTATTTTATGGATTTTATTTTTTACGTTATTTTATTTTATGGATCACCAAGAAAGGACCAAAAAAAAAAAAAACCAAACAAACAAAACACCCCACTGTCAATTATAAGATGCCACCAATGGCAAGGTGCATCCCGATCCTAGAGACGAATACAAATGTGTGTCTCAAAATGGGTGAAATGTTGTAATTAAGTTTTAAAGAAGTGATAAGTGATATCTCTCAGCATGAGCTAAGCCTCACCATGGGAGCTGAGAGAAGGAAGCCGTTACTTCTGCTGAGGGACTACAGGAGGCCTCACAGGCACGTGACATTTGAGCTGGGCTGTGAAGGATTTCACCAATGGGAGGGAGAGCGGGAAGAACATTCCAGGCTGAAGGAACAGCACAAGCAAAGGTCTGGAGGCAGAAAAGGGCAGACATGATGATGGACCCACTAATACGTTCTGAGTAGTTCAACTCTGGAAGGTGGGAGAGGGGGAGGTCCAGCTGGTTGCCGAAGCTGGAACCCCAGAAGCCACACTGCCAGTAGTCTGGAAGCCCAGTCTTGGGATTTAGGGCCCTATAAGACGACAGGGAGCCACAGACTGTCTTGATCTGGGAGGAGGTGATTGGAGCCAAGCTGCGGAGAGGCTCATCTGGCAAGGTAAATGAAACGCAGATCAAAGGGCGAGACCAGAGATCAGGATGCAGGGGAGAGTGGCCACCAGCCCGCTTGGGAGCAGGTAGAGAGAAAACCAAGGGACTGCACGTGGATCCAGTGGGATGAAGTCCTACTATAACACGCTAAGGCGAGCCCAAGACTAGGAGAATAAAAGATCTGCAATCACGTGTAACAATATGGATGAGTCTCACAAGCTACATTGAGTGAGAGAGGCCAGACACGAAAGAGGACAGACAGTGATTCTGTTGACATCAGGACCAAGAAAAAGTCAGGATGCCGGTCACCCTGAGGGAGGGTAGTGACTGACAGGGACCCCACGGAGGTTTTTGGACGCTGGGTGTGTTCTGGCTCTCAGAGCTGTCTACATGGGGGTTTTCACTTTATGAAAATTGGTTGAGCTGTGCATTAACATTTGTGTACTTTTCTGTATGTACGTTATGGTGCAATATAATTAACCCCCTCACCGCCCCCCCCCAAATTAGGAACACAGATGGACGGGGGGGGGCAGGGGTCTAAATGGAGGCACCTGCTGGAACATGCGGACACTCAGTGCCGGAATGAGTCACAGCCCACTCCAATGCTTGGTTCAGTGCACTTGGAGCAAGCATGGGTGGACAAAGAATGAAGAACTTTCTCACCTCCGGGCCCGGGACAGAGGCACACTGGACATTTTGGTGGGGAATGACCAGCAAAGAGGAATAGTGGGGTGAGTGAGCGTAATTACAAGGGAAGGAGAGATGGGGATGAATTCAATCAGCCTGTCTCCAGGTCCATGAGGTGCCTGTGAGCACAGGGTGGGAAACCATGGATGATAGCCAACCAGAGACTCTGAGGGTCTTTGGGAGATGAGTGGAAGGAAGGGCCAGGTGGTGGGGGACACAGCAGTGTTTGGATGTCCCCAGAGGCTGGAAGGGCGAGGTCAGCCATATGAGATTTGGGGCTTGACCCTCAGTGGCATTCGAGAAGTACGGATCGTACAAATGCCGCGTGATCACACAGAGGACAGAGGGATGGTGGCTAGGAGTGGGTGTGGGCTCACCAAGAACCCGCCAGCCGCACTCACCTGCATTTGTGGTCACTAATCTAGCAGGTCAGAGAAATTAAGGAGACGGAGTGCATGGGGTGTTCAGTAAGAGCTGTAGCAAGAATTCTCTTGCTACAAGAATTGTCTTGCAAGTTGGACTAACGTGGGCTGCAGAAAGTAGAGGTTGGGGGAAGCTTCAGTGGGTTTGGTCACAAGACCAGAGGGGACAGATGGCCACTAGTGTGGGTAGTCCCAAAGCTCTTTGACACTCCTATTTCACACTTTGATTGATGCTTTATGTTAGGAAAACAAAGGAGATAGTCCAAATGGCACCCACTGAGAGAGAGGGCAAATATGACAGAAAAGAGACCCATGATGCAGGATGCCGTCAGTAGGCTGGACCATGGGGACAAAATCACGGGTGAAATGTTTCAACCCTGTTCCCAGACGCCTGAGTCACACTGCTGGTAAGCAGGATCAGAGAGACCCGGCTCACTGCTCCATTGAAACAGCACAGCAACAACTCAGCAGAAAGCAAACCTAGGGCCCTTGGGCACCACAAGCCACCGGGTAAAGTGGCTGCCCCAGATGCAGGTCCCCAGAACACCAGCACAGCAGCCCCGAGGCCTGAGCACAGACAGAGGGGTGGGTCTGCTAACGCACGTGCCTCTCCGCCTGTGTGGAGGGCTTGTAGTTTGTTCTGGACATCACCCTTGAAGAAAGCCAGGAGCAGACTTCTGGCCAGGGAAAGTAGAGGAATTCCTCAGGAATGTCTCCTGGGGAAAAGGTGACTTAGTTGGGGGTCGAACATGACATTGCTTGTGAGCTGTCCTTGGGGAGGGGCGCCACACACATGGCCACGGGCGGCAGATCAGGATGCGGAGTGAATGCTGACTCGGGTGCAGCCTCAGAAATCATGCATGAAACCCCCATCAACCAAATAATGGAGTGGAAGCCTCCAGAGGCACCAATCTTACCATTTCCAGTGGTATCATTACTACTATTGTTACTAGTCGCGTGCATAATGAGAGCTCGGTACTGTGGTGAGTGTGGTAAGCATATATATATATATGCATTATTTTACTTCCCAAGGGAGTTAACGATGGGAAGAGTGCTTGGAACAGCGCCTGGGCCTTGTAAGTACTGGAAATACACGAGCTGTAGTAATTATTTGATCCTCACAATGAACTTGCTATGAAAGAGGAATTATTTATTCCCACTTGACAGGTAAGGAAACTGAAGATTTAGGAGGGTAAGTGACTTCCCCAGAACTGAGTCACTAATGACTAGTGAGCCAGACTTTGAGCCCGGAACGTCCTGCTTCCTAAGGTTTGGTGAGTGGTTGGACCAGACATTTTGCTGCCTGTCCGAGGTTCTTTTCCTAAACCGTGCCCCTTTGTAAAACCTGGAAATGAGAGGGGTTTTGGCGCCCTTGCCACTCTCTGTCCTTCTGGAGACTACTTGGGTTTAAGCTAAATTTCCTGCCTGTGTCTGCCCAGGGCTTGTCCCGCCGACACGGAGCATGGTGACTCCCCCATCCTCCTACTGTTCTCAAACCGATGAAGAGCAGGGGTGGAAGGAAAGGGTCCAGGCTCTTCTGGTCTACCCCAGGCCCAGCCCTGACTCCTGGAGGGTTCAGTCATAGACTCTCTCCAGGCCAGAGGCTCTCCCGCGATAACTCAGGAGGAGGGCCAGCTTCTTCTCTCATGTGGCGAGGCATCCTGGTCAAGTCATTTCACATTTTTCTGGTGTCAACCGTAAGGAGCATTCTTTATTTCTTCAAGGCTCCTCTGTCACATAAGGGTATCCTCCAGGAAAGGCATGTGGAATAGAGAAATATGCAGGAGTTTGGGGTCAGACAAATGGCATTTGGGCCCCGCCACTGTCACTGCCTAGTGTCATTAGGCATGTTAGTTAATCCATTTGGACTTCAGTCTTGTAATTTGCAAAACTGGGATCCTAACACCTATTTTTCAGGCAGTCGTGAAGATTAAGATGATGCATACCAAGGTGTCTGGCACAGAGTAGGTAGGTGTTTAATAAATGGTATCTATTATTATTACTCGAACTGTGTCACCAGACCACATTGATGTCTGAAACCCAATTTTACGGTTTAAAAAACATAACTTGTGAAAAAGGAAAAGCGACTTAGATTCATTCAGCTAATCTTTTTTGAAGCCGTCATTCATAACTTATCCATTAAAAAAGAAGAGAAACTGAAAACAAACAATGCACTTAAAAAAAACAGCTGAGCTGCTTGGTTGAAAGAAACATTTCAATGTAAACAGGAATAAGAAATACATGGGGGAAAGAGGAGGAATACATGGGAAATATCTGTAAGATGGCTGATGGGTTTTTAAAATTTTGGGGGTTTTGTGTGTGTGTGTGTGTGGTTTTCGTTGTTGTTTTTTAAGAGAAAAGTCAAAGAAGACCTCCTTGTTGGAGTAAGAACAGAGGCAGACATGGATGGCAGGTCATACTGGGAACAGGGTATTGGAAACTGAGCCAGTTCCTGGGAGGAGACAGCTGTAGGAGAACAGAGCCCAGCCTCCGGCACCAGAGTATCGAGGGGTGTCCAGCCCAGCCTGGAAAAAGGACAGATAGAAGGGGGGTGACTGGTTAGTCTCTCAGTGCCGGGATCCTGCTCAAAGGCAAGCCAGATGGATCATGGAGCCCCAGAAATCATCAGAAGGGGACTGGGCATCATCTTTCAAACCAGCCCCAACCTCTAAGGCAGGGTCTGGAGACTGGCTTCTGGTTCTTGTGTGCAAGGAGAGGGTATGGGAGAAAGGCTTGCTAAGGAGGCAGGATTTAGAGAAGATGAGAATTGAAGCCATAGAGACCTGGACCGACATGCATGTTTTATTGTTTTCTAGGTGTGTGACCCTGAGCACGATGCTTTCTTAAGTCTCTGCTATGTCCCTTGTAAGGCAGACGAGCCTATAAATCAGTGTTTACCATGGTCCCGGGATTGGCATCTGCTGATGCATATTATTCCCATTAATAACGAGAAGAACAGTTATTAATCTGGCCACTTCTCATCACCTCTTCTGTTTGCACCCTGGTTCCTGCCCCATCATACATGGCTTATCATAACAGCCTCCTCCTGGCTGGTTTCCCTGCTTCCCCCTTTTTCCACCTTCCCTCCCTTACCAACAATTCTTCACTTGGCAGTCAGCAATTCCGTTCAAATACGTCAGATCGTGTCACTGCTCCACTCAATACCCTCCAGTGGTTCTCCACTTCGTCAGGTGCAATCGGTCCTACTTGATCCCATCTGCCTTTGACCTTGGGGACTACCACTTTTCTCCTTGCTCACTTTGCTCCAGCCACACTGGCTTCCTGACTGTTCCCTGAACATGCCAGGCACACTCTAGTCTCGGAGCCTCTGCCCTTGCTGTTCCTCCACCTGGAAAATGATCTGCATGTCTTGCTCGCTCAACTCCTTTAGGTCTTTGCTGAAAAATCACCTCTGTGTGTCCTTCTGTGACCCCGCCCATTTCAAATTGAAGCCCACCCTATCAGAGTCAACCCTGTTTCCTGCTTTATTTGTTTTCCATAGCACTTTTCATAAGCTGTCATACTAAGATATCTTCTTCTTACTATTTCTGTTTATTGTTTCTCTTTCTCTCCACTAGAATGTAAATTTTATGAGAGCAGGAATTTCAGTTTGGCTTGTTTATTCGTGCCTCCTCAGCTCCTAGGACACTGCCCAGCACACAGCAGATGCTGCAAAACATTTGTTGAAGGAATGAATGATTATTTTAAAGCAAGAGGCTGGACTCCAGCTATAGGGGAATATGGACTCCAGGCTGGTGACCAAGGCAGGAACTCAGACCTAGGAAGCATGCCAAGAATCCAGTTATCCAAACTGGAACACAGGCCACGGTAGGATCTGGGAACCAGAGGGATGCCCAGGCATCAGAAGTGGGCATGAGATAAGAGCCTGGCCTGGATCCAGGCCGATGGAGAGTGAAGCTGGTGCTCTTCGGGTCAGGGTCGGTCCCAGTTCACATGTCTTGGGGCCACGTCACCCCATAAGTGGAGACAGAGGAGCTGAAAGGCAGATTGCCAGGCAAGGCCTTCAACAACTTAGTAAATGCCAATCAAAGTTATCCCAGCTTTCAACTTATTCCCAGATGTAGGTGTCAGCGGATACTCCATATTGGCACAGCTTACAAGGAAAGCACAAATGACTAAGGGAAAAAAAAGGGAAAAAAGTGAAAATGCTCACTGAGAAACCTGAACTGAGAAGTGGAGGAAGGGCCGATGCTGGAAGCCAATGGCTAGAGGACAGCTGTCATGTCCAGTGAACACCAGCTAAGAGAGATTACCTTGTCCTCTGGACGGTTTTTGGTCTTGTTCGTGGAGATGCTCAGGTGAGCGCTGTCCAGGCAAACCCTTTGGCTAAGCGAAGCTCAGGGGTGATGTGTGCAGAAGCCTAGAAAGAAGAGTTGGGACAGGGAGAACTTGGCCTGGGTTCCCCAGAGCTGTCCAAGGTACTCTCCAGGACTGGGCACAACCTCCCCTCTCTGTCCTCATGCTTTCTGATTAACCAGCCTGGGATTCAGGGCTGCGCCTACCTCAGTGTGTGCATATCATCTGGCCCAACTCCTTCACCACATTCCTGCGGAAACTGAGGTTCAGAACAACTGAAAGTCAGGGCAGTGCCCCTGCCGTAGGAGGGGTTTTTCCCCATCCTGGCTCCCAATGCCCTCTGTACAGAGCTCCTTCTTGCTCTGGGTTCCAGCCCTACCCTGGTAGCTCTGTGTGCTTGGACAAGCTGTGGAAGCTCTCTGAGCCTCAGTGTACTCACCTGTACATCGAGGATGATAAACACAGTATTTCCTTCACTGGGCTGTTGTGAGGATTACGTTATAAAACAGGTAGTAAATGTTCAGTGAAGGTTTAACTTCCAACCTTGTTGCAAGGTCGTGGATATGGCCCACAATGATTGACTCAAGCACAAGGATGTTTTCTCATTTGATGTCCTACTGTCTCCCCTCGTTAATCACTCCTTGGGATTTTATATCTTAATGACCCACAAATTCTATTCTTCAAGCACGGAGGGACTAGGTCAGATCACAGGACTGCTTTGCCTAAGGTTAGCTAGTGTAGCCTCCGCTACCCTGCCAAGAGAGGGCCAAGTCAAGGGAAGCAGGGATCTGCTCTGGATAGTGCTCCCACCCAGAGGGAAAATTCTAGGGCGGAGCCCTCTGGGAGTGGGGACGCGGGGAGGTCAAATGCCCGGAGGGGGCGCAAGGTGAGGACCCTAGTGTCTTCTGAGGTTGGCAGAGGACGGCTTTTCAGTCCGGTGGGGAAATTAGGAGCTCTCAGTCCATGCCCTAAGCTCTGGACACCCCAGCACCAAAGGATGTGAGAAGGCAGGCGGCATATTCGGCCGCCCCTTTGGGTTCGGTTAGGGCCTCCCCAGACACCCGCACAGAACAGAAGAGCATAGGTTGCAGGTGCCTCTAGGACGCCTCGGTGTCGAGCTCGCAGCTAAGACCTTCCCAGCCAGACCTCCGGGTAGCAGTCCCAAACCACCGTGCGGGAAGCGCTCGGCGGAGCGGCGGCGGCCACAGCGTGTGCTAGCACGCAGTCCTCGTTCCCCCAGCCCCTGTCCCCGGGCGCTCAGGTCCCCGGCGGTCGGCGGACAGCGGCGGCCCGCTCGGCGGAGGGCCGGGGGCGCGTGTGTGCGTGTGCTGGGAAGGCGGCCCTCCCCGCGGCCGCCCCTGCGCCAGCACCTCCCCCTCCCCCCGCGCGCACGGCCCGTCTCCGTCCCCGGAGGCGGCCCGAACCGCCGCCGAGCAGCCTCGCCTTCGCCTCCCGCGTTTCTTGCCGCCCGCCCTCCCCCGGCCGGGCTCCAGGGGCTGCCGCGGAGCAGCTCCCGGCGGGAGAGCGCCTCAGAGCGCGCACGGGGGCGGGCGGAGGCGGCCTGGTTCGGGGTGGCCGCGCCGGAGAGAGGCGCGCGCGAAGACGCCGGCCCCCCTCTCCGCGTTCGCTCTCTCGCTCCCCGCCTCCCGCACTCCGCTCGCTCCCACCCCTTCCCGGCGTGATTGATCCGTCACGGGCGCCGCCGCTGCCGCCGCCGCTGCGGCCGTTCTGAGTCGAGCCGGAGCCGGGGCCGGGGCCGGCGCCATTGCGCGGGCGCCGCGGGGAGAGCTTGGCGCGGGGCGGCGGGCCGGGCCAGGCCATGCGGGCCGAGTGAGCCGGCGCCCGCAGCCCGCGGCGCGGCATGGCTTCCCCGCGGAGCTCCGGGCAGCCCGGGCCGCCGCCGCCGCCGCCGCCGCCGCCCGCGCGCCTGCTGCTGCTCTTACTGCTGCCGCTACTGCTGCCGCTGGCGCCCGGGGCCTGGGGCTGGGCGCGAGGTGCCCCCCGGCCGCCGCCCAGCAGCCCGCCGCTCTCCATCATGGGCCTCATGCCGCTCACCAAGGAGGTGGCCAAGGGCAGCATCGGGCGCGGCGTGCTCCCCGCCGTGGAACTGGCCATCGAGCAGATCCGCAACGAGTCGCTCCTGCGCCCCTACTTCCTCGACCTGCGGCTCTACGACACCGAGGTGAGTGTCCAGCCGCTCGCGCCGTCTGGGCTGTGGGGGGGGGGGGCGGTGGGTGAGGGAGTGCCGAACCGAGGGAAGCTTCGACCCTTGGGCAGAGCCCTGACTGAGCCCCCTGTGCCTACCGAGGGCACCGCGGGCTGGTGCTCAGTGCTCAAGCCGGGGTCCCTCTGGGCTTGTCTGGCACAGCTGGTACTAAGATTTGCTGAGCATCTCCCTCCTCTGGGATTGTGTGTGTGTGTGTGTGTGTGTGTGTGTGTGTGTGTGTGTTGTGTGTGTGTGTGTGTGTGTGTTGGGGGGGGGGACAGAAGACGGGTTTCCTTTGACCAGAGGAGTGCAGAAGATGGGGACTGGACCCTCTAAAAGGCCTGCAGTGGTTGCCCCTGCCCAGGTCCCGCCGGTGGGGCTGTGGACTGCCGGGTGGGAGAAACAGGCGCATTGACTGCAAACTGGGCCACCCGGGGCTAGAAAGGCCATGGCCTGCTTGCGGGCCCCCAGGAGAGCCCGGCCGCGCTTTGAGGTCCGGAGGGCTGCGGGACCCGAGGGGCCGAGCGCGCAGGAGGGCTGGGCGCGTGGTGCGCGCAGGCGGCTCGGAACCCGCACGGCGCGGGCAGGTGTGGGGCCGCCGGCTCTAAAAGGCTGCTGCCTGAATGTGCCCCGCGCTGCCTGCAGCCGGAGCGATTTTATGGGGAAGACTCCCCCTCGGTTTAGTTGCTCAGAGAGTGCCCCGAGCAGGTCCCGCTGCGGACGCGCGGTGGTGTCCGGCAGCGCTGCTGCTGTTGGCCCTGCGGCTGCAGGCGCAGTTTCTCCGGGCGCAGACTTGAAAGCACGGACTTGGAGCGCAGCAGCGGGCCGGCCCTCGGCCTCCTTCTCCGAGGGTAGCCGTAGAGCCCAGAGCTTCGTCTTCCAAGCCCCCTCCTCACGCCCGCAGCGCGGGTTCTGGCTGAAGCCCCAGCGCGGACCTACAACGCCTGCACGGCTGCTGGAGGGGGTCTGGAGGAGTGATCGCCGGCCGCGCGAGGTCGGGTTTGCGAGTTTTTCCGGACTGAGGGAGCCCTTCGGCTCCTGCCGCGGTGTCTGAGACGCGGCCTGAAGGGGGCAGTGATTTCCTGTGCAGTGCGCTCTGTTGGCGCCTTCAACACCGCGCCAAGCCGGGCCGCGCGCCGGGCTTGACCCCGGCTTCCCGGAGCTCCCCGGGAGCTTCTGCTCCGGCCCAGGTGCCTCTCCTCGCACCCTTCGGAGGGGAGGTCCGCGCTGCCCGTGCAGCCCGGGCTCCGCTTCCTTCTCTGCCTGACCCTTTTTGTGTGTGTCCCCTGAGAAAGAGCAGAATTCTGGATGGCATCTTTATTCCCCGCCTCCCCCTTCACTGATGAACCAGCCTGCTCTGCGCTGTAAATAAAAGGTGAAGGAACGGGTGGCAGTTGGTGGCGGTGCGCGCAGGCTGCTGCAAGCGGAGAGCCTTCTTTCGCCCCGGGAGGATGCAAGCTGGGGGGCTGAGCAGAGCTAACCCGGGTGTGGAATTATTTCTGAATGACATTCTCATCGCCCTCATCTTTGCGCGAACATTTCAAGTTTTCCGGGGGACTTGTCAGGCGCGCAGAAATGCACAGCGCCCCTCAGTTCTGACCTAGGCATGTCCCCTTGGCTCTGGTTCCCTGTTGTCTCCATACATACTCTTTGGGAAGGGACAGGAAAGAAGAGCCCGTTCTTTGGAGACAGAAACATTTGTAGCCAGGGCAGCCCCCCCTTGCATCATCACCAAATGTCAGCTGCACAAGGTTTTCATCACCAGTTTATTCCCTTCAGAAAGCTTCCCTGAAAGAGATTTCACATGAGATTGTTTGTGGCAGTGCAGGGATGGGTGCTTGGCTTCAGGGTGTGGGTTGAAGCTTTTACATGTATTTTTTCAAGTGTGTCTCGATGACTTTCTGAGAGGGCCCAAAGGCGAGAGGATAAGGCTCCCAGCTGGAGGGAATCAGCTGAAAGCAGCGTGGGAAGGAGGGCACGGGGTAATCGCAGCCTCACACAAACAGAGAAGCGTCTCCAGCTGTGCCAGGGGCACAGAGCATGGGCTTTGGGGTGGGTCGGACCTGGGTTCTAGTCAGACGCCAGTTACCTTCCCCTTGGGTGACCTTGAGTGGGGTCATTGGATCTGTCTCAGCCTAGATTCTCGCATCTGGAAAAGTGGGGTTGTCGCATGTACTCGGTTAGCTGGTGATGTGACGCTCCGGGGGATAAGGGCCCCAAGTGGAGAGTGCCGTGAGCTGGCAGCCCGGCAGCCAGGGCTTCCTCAGACATGCTGGAAGCACCCACGAAATGTTTCCTGCCTCCCTGCCTTCGTTTTCCTCCGGCGTGGTCCACAAGTAAGACGTTGCAGCGTTAGGTGTGATGAAATAGTCATGGCTAAACACGGAGGCTGCTTATTTTGTTTTTCTCACTTCTGAAGTCTCGTGAAGGGTCAGCGAAGTTATCACCAGAAAAAAATAATTCTGGCTTATGAGCAAGTTACGTATGTTACTTCCTGCCATGGGCTGTCATGTCTGGGAGAACGTGCAGGTGGTATAATACTTCATTTTTTTCAAGTGGCTCATCTCCATAGGAGAGGTGCTCTCTTGCTGAGCCGAAGTAAAGGAGTGCTCCGTTTCTGGGTCATGGCCGCAAGATCCACAGTGATCCGAAGGGTCGTTGGGGCCTGTGTTAGAGTGTCTGGGGCCTGTTATAATCAGACGGGTCTTTGCAGAGTGTGTGTACTCCCTAACCCCTTCCCCAGCCCTGTCACTAGACTTGAACACAAGACGGATGTGGTGAATGGATTTTGGCTGGCTTTGCTGCCATTTGCTGCCACTCAATGGCCAGAGGCTGTGAGCAGCCAGGAGGGACCTGGGTCCATTTAGTCTTCAAAGAGGTGGAAATTTACCAAGTAATGGGTTAATCTGATCACTGGGAGAGCCTCTCTCAATAAAGGACCCTCCTGCCAGAATTTCTTTAGGTTGACCCTCTTACTGTAATTAGAATAACAATAGAATGTTCAAAGCCCCACTCAGTGCCTTGTGTTCCTAAAAATGAAACATCTCACCAAAGCATCTATGAAAGACCTCTTTTCCCTGCTGTAGATAAAATCCGTATCCCAAAGTAGAGCTGAGTATATATAAAACACCAGTGAGACAGCTGAACATACAAATAAAAAAAGCATCAGAAACCATATAGAAGCATGGACGTTACTATATCAAGAACTTGGGTTATTGCAATTTTGTGTATTACATATTAGCTCCGAGCTTCCTGGCAGTCACGGTAAAAAGGTGAAAATGGTGGGTTACATTACTTACACGTTTGATTAAAAGATTCTGAAGGACGACGTCTTTTTTAAAAAGTTTCGCAAGAGATTCAGAATGTCGTTCACATGTCGTTTCTCATTCTTCAGTTACCAGATTAATAAAATTAAATAATAACCAAGGGATGAGTTAAGAAATAGTGTTTTCTACGTTGATTAAAGGAATGTTCATTTTAGAAAAAAGGAAAATTAGAAGCATGAGGAAAAATAATAATGGCTCATAATCCACCTGTACAAAGACAATTACACCTAACACCTAACAATTACCAGTATTTCATTCTAGTTGCTAGTTTTTACTATTTTAGGTATTTGAGATCTCACTCTTTGTGCCCTTTTATATTTTGTTTCATTAATTTAACGTTATATTGGGGGTACTTCCCCATGTCCTCAATTGCAAATATGATTTCGAGTGGCTGCATACTATTCTTTCCTACTATCCTATCCTGTTTATGGTGTACCATAAATATTAAGTCATTCCCCTATTGTCGGACGTATATGTTTTCCCACTTGTTACTAGTTTAAATTATTATGTGATAAACTTAGGGAAAGTTCAGGGAGCCCAGCGAGCACATTCTAGGTGTGCACCTGTCAGGAAGGCTAGCCTGCTGCAAGGATCCAGCTTGGAAAATCTGGGGCAGCCTAGCGGTAGGTGAGTGTGTCCTTCCCTTGAGCAGCTTTGCCAAATATCTGTTCTCTCATTCACGGTGGGTGCTTTAGAAAGAGCCCAGGCAACTGGTGGAGGGAGGCTGAGCTTTTCAAGGATGTAGGAGTCCAGTTCAGCAGGCACTAATTGAGCACCTACTACAGTCACTGGTGCTGCAGAAGGGAACAAAACCCAGTCTTGGGCTCGAGGAGGAGCTGGTGCGTAGGGGAGAATAGGGCTCTAGCGCACAGTGGCCATTTTCAAGGTTAGCTAGAAAGGGATTGTGGTGATGACTGCACAGTTCTATGAACATCCCCAAACCGTAGACTCATATACTTCAAAAGAATGAACGATATGATGTATGAATGTATTTCAGTACAGCTGTTCTTAGAAATAAAAAGATAGAAAATGAGCCCTTTTTGAATCAGACTACCTCTTCTCTGTGGTTCCAGCCCCACTACCCAGCATGGTACCTGGCCCTTAGGAGGTGTATTGCTTAGGACTCCTTGCAAGTGATAGAAGCGCCACTTTAACTGGTTCATGTGACTGAAAAGTCCTGGAGTGGGCTGTCTTCAGGCATGGCTGAATCCAGGGACTGAAATGCAATCTTAAAAAATGCCTCTCTCTCTTTCTGTCTCTTGGCTCTGGTTTTCTCTGTTTGGCTTCACTCTCAGGCAGGCCCTACCCATGTGGTGGCACAGATGGCCCCTACCAGCTGCAAATTTACACACTCCCAGTTTAGAAACTCCAGTAAGAAGAGTGTTCCTTTCCCAAATGTTTCATCCAAAGTCCCAAACTCAGCTCTCATTGGCTTGAATAGGGTCATGTGTCCATCCCCAAACCAATCCCATGACACTGATGGTCTGGGACATCAGCCAGCTTTTCATAGAGGGAGAGAGCAGGGAGGTCAGCCCTGCCCAACCACATGAGCAGGGAGTGAAGAGAAGGTGATTCCTCGAAGGATGTCCAAGGCTGCTGAAGGTGTAGATGCCAGGGGCATCTGATTGTAGATGTCCACAAAGACAGGCACTGGGAAATGCTATGTTCAAGAAAGAGACCAGGCATGCTTAGGGCATTGAGAGAAAGGGAAGATCATATCTAGGTCAAGAGAGGCCTCCTGGAGGAGTGGAAATCAAGATGGGTCGGAAAGGGCCAATGTCATGTTGACATAGAGAAGCAGGGACTCAGGGAAGGGGAGGTTGGATCCCAGGAAGGAGCCCC
The DNA here is from genome assembly GCF_002288905.1 of Enhydra lutris kenyoni. NCBI lineage: Eukaryota > Metazoa > Chordata > Mammalia > Carnivora > Mustelidae > Enhydra > Enhydra lutris. Next base: position 7,697,174 of record NW_019154097.1, on the reverse strand, counting down.
AAGATCAAAGGAAGGAGGGAGAAACAGTGTGAGGTGTTTGGGGAGCATTGACTTGTTATGCTTTCCCCCAAGTGCAGGGACTGTGGAGGGGTAGGGAGCCTGGTGCTGGGTGTGGAAGGCCTTGAATCACATGTTGAGAAAGTTGGACTTTATTCTGGAACTAGGAGGAGCCGTGTGTAGGTGGTGGTTTTGAGCATGGATGTAATATGATCAGGGCCTGGTGGGAAGGCAGAGCCTAGATGGTAGGCAGATGAGCCGGAGACTGAGAAGCCAGGAAGCTTCAAGTTCAAGATGCTGAACTTGAACTGAGGTGAACAGGCAATGAGAGGATGTGGAGGAGAACAGGCAGCACTGAGACCTGCCGGGGTGGGAGGGACATCAGGGAAGGACCCATGGGGAACAGAAGGGTAGGAATTCTGGCAGGCAAGAGTCACTGAGTCCAGGCACCGTGCTGCAGAGGCAGGAAGAGGGAGCGGCTCAGCACGGGTGAGGCTACGCACAGAATGGCAGATTCCCTTTCAGACCCTTCAGCTCTGCAAGGTCCTCGTACCTGTTGGATGAGCTCTTCCATACCTCAGGAGCCCTGGGTTTGTATCCCTGTTGGGTACCACTTCCCTGCTTGGTGACCCAGGGCCAGGCACTTTGCCTCCCTTTTGTCATCTATAAAATGGGGCTCACAAATGCAGCCACCCTGGTAAGGTAGTCAGGTCACTTTTTGGTACCCTGCGAGTGTCCAGTAAATACCCGCTTCTCGGTTGTCACCATTGCCATCATTCCTGTGCCGTATGGGGACAATTATGCTGACCTCACAGGGCCGCCAGGAAGAATGGGTATCTTGGATGTGGAACCTCACGACATGATGTAATGTAAGGCAGCATTATCTGTCGTGCCGTGTGCCGACGCCATGCTGCCGAGTGGGGAGCTGGAGGAAGGGGGTTCCAGCAGCCCATCTTCCCCTCTGTTGTGTATCCTGGCAGGTACTTTTCTCCCCACGCTGAGCTCTAGCTCCGTGAGGGCAGGTCATGAGTGAGCGTCTGCTGAACCGCACTGTGAGTGAGTAAATTCCAATCTCCTTTCTGAATTAGCCTCCCACCGAATGAAGAGTTTGTCCCAATCATCTCTCCCCCCATGAGCACGGGACTCAAGTGACCCCATCTACCAGGATTAAGTGGACTGTCAGGCTGTAGCTGCCTCCTGCCTATTCCCACCCACACCAACCCCGTGCTGCTCCCATGGGAAGGCAGTGCCCTTGGCCATGCCAGCCCCCAACCAATTCCCCAGACCCAGCCAGCCATCCATGGGGGGCGGTGGGTGGAACGCCCATGCTCGGGCCTGTTTAGCCCTTGGTATTGGGCTAAAAGTTCAACTTGTTAAGTTTATCTTTGACAAGGGCTTCTTCCTGTGTTTGGCCTACCCTCCCCCAGGCACAAAGTACCATCAGCTTCCTCACGCGGAGATCAGCGGGGAAGTGAGCAAGCTGGAAGGGCAGGACAGCCGTGAAAATAGAGGTGCTGAACAGATATGTGTGGGACACACGTCTTTTGTCAGTCAGGGTGAACTAGGTCCTGCTGCTTTAACAAACAAAACCTGAAATCTCTGTTGCCTACATAATAAAATTTCTCTGTCGCTTACCCAAATTCCAGAGTGTGTTAGAAATGCTCCTGAGGGGCTCGCCTCCAAGTGGGAAAACAAGGAGCCGGGCAGATTTGGGGTGTGACTCTCCCATCCTGTGACTTTGAGAAGATGGGAGTAGGGAGGGATTCGTGGGGAAGGCACCCTGGATTTTTAACCATCTTTACTTGGAAGTGACACAGGCATTGTTTCTACTCGTATTCCGTTGACCGGAAATAGTCGCGGGTCAAGCCAGCTTCAAGGGAGGGTAGGCAGTGTGGAGGAGCAGGCGGGTGCCATGCAGACTTGTCGTTCTGGGTCCTTCAGGAAGCAGACGCCAAGACAGATTTAGAAGCATAAGAGCTCTTGGAGGGGGCGGGGTGGGGATGCCTGTGTAAGATACAAGAGGAGGTGGGGAGACGCTCGGCCCATGACACCAGGCTGATAGCTGGGAACGGAGGGCGAAGGAGAGATGGGTAGGAAGAGGCTCAGCAAGTCTGGGCCCATCAGTGGGCTGCTCTGGGGCAAAGTCTGCCCATAGAGGGCTCCCGCATCGGACCGAGTCCCTGCCCAGCTCGGTCACCGACCACAGGCTGCCTTGGAGATTGTGTCCTTAGCGGAGTTAAATATGGTGACAGAGTTGAAGCTGCAGCAAAAGCCATCAGCTGTAGGTTCTGCCTGCAGAGGAGATCCGACCGGCCCACCTACACAGCTGTGCAGGCACTACCCTCTTCTGCCTCAGTGCCCTAGGGCAGCACACTCTGGCTGATAGAACTTTCTGCAGGTCCTGCAACACAGCCGTGGATGCGACGCGAACCCCTCCCTCAAGGAGCTCATGGTCTAAGTAGCTGGTCAAAACAGACAGAAACCATTGCATGTAGCATGAGCCAAACTGTGGTAGTGGATCGGAGGAGGATGCTGGGGAAGGCGACCCCTTCTGGAAGCACCCGTTTGGCCATTCCCTATGTTTGACTGTGAATGTAAGTGGCTCCTTGTCGCTAACCTTTTTGGTTATTTAATTTGATTGTAGGAAGGTCAAAATTAAACGGTGTAGTTCACCCCATGAGCATCTCTATTCATCTGCTCCTTTATTTTATTCTTATTCTCTCTGCTTATGTAACAAGGTGCAGGATGGCTGGTGAGATGCCTTTCTCTCTGTACCTTTCGAGGAAAAAGCAGGTGTACCAGGCTGGAACCGTGGGGGTGTGAGCCCCACGTGGGGTTGGCAGTCTGGGTCCTGGTGCTCGGTTAGCTGTTGAGACCATGGGGAAGTTCTTGCTTCTCTCTGTGAATTGTAGCATGGCTAGAGGGGCTCTGCTCTCTTGTAAGCACAGTGAGAGCAGGTGCTGGGTGTGCCTGGCTCCCTTGTGGCCCCTTGAGGCACTGGCTCAGGGCCAGGCACAGAGCAGGAGATCAATAAGTATTTATTGAACAAACAAATACATCTAAAAGCTTGGGACGCAGCTCTCTGGTTCTAAGAGGATTAATGGGCATAGTTTTCACAAATCAAGGAGCTGTTCTGTATGCCACGACACGTGAGCTTCCTGCTTGCTCTTTATTTGTTCGTCTGCATTCTTGTTATTTGGTACTTTGGGGGTCCCTGTAATTGTGGAGTGCAAAGGTTACTTGCTGGATATTCCAATAGAAGAGTCTCCTCTCCCCTGACAAACGTACATGGCATCTTCCAAGGTACATGAAAACTTAGGAAATAAATACTTTCCAGCATCTGAGAACTGTTATGGTTTTAGGTGGTTTATTGGAACAGTCCTCTAAACCAGCAGGTGGTGGGTGTAGGAATCAGGTTGTGATATCCTATTCCCACCTCCAGGGAACGTGAGCCCCAGCAGAGGCTGGACTGGGCTCTGGTCCTAGTAGAAATTGCGGGAACGGAGCAGAGTCATCAGCCTCGGTGAGCCAGGTGGTCTGATGACAGGTTTGGGGATAGTGAATGAAGAGGTCTCCTGGGATCCTCTGGAGAGCAAGACTTATTCCATGCTCCCTGTTCCCAGGCTGGAAGCTTCTGCTCTTTATCCTTTCGTAGTCAAGACTGACTCAGGAATGGGCTAACCTCAGCCTCAGGGTGACCATCTCCCTGATCCGGTTTTGGTCGGGACCCCAAATCAGATAACCCAGTTTATTAGAATCATGTGCAAAATAAGAGTAAAATAGTTAGGAGCTGAGCTTTGGGGTCTGAGAATTCTTGCTCGAGTAAAGGGCATGAACCTTGTGGCACCTTTTGGGGCCGATTGGGGAATTCTTTGGCAGTTTTCCTACTTTTCTGGTCTTTCTGAACAGTGTGCATCGCTGGAAGGATGAAGTGTCATAGTCTTCTAGAAAATTAGTGGTAGATCCAGAGTATGGAGTAAATGGATTCATCTGTCTTCATCAGTGCCCACGTTCCCCAGCTGCTGGCTAAAGCGGACCCCTGTCCTGCCACTTGGCAAGGACATCATCAGTCACCATTCAGATAAAATCTAGCCAAAGAAAGACTTCGAGGAGTGATGCATTATTGCTGCTCTCGTGGCGCAGGGTCAGGAGGTGGTACAGAGAAAATGATATTTTCACACTCTGCTTATGATCCACTTGACTTTGTTCAGAGGGAACGGATTCTGAAAGCAACAGTCATCCTTATAATAATCACTATATTATCCAAATCACTTTGTTTCTAGAACTGCCCATTCACTGAAGCTTTTCTGAGAATGCCCAGAATTCTTTCAGGGATTTAACCAGCAGGCGGGGACCTGGAAGCCCACCCTGTGGCATGCGATCAGAGCCCCTGCATTGGCTCCCACCGAAGCTGGTGTAGACTGCCTTGACCTTGACAGGAGAGAGAGCTCCCTTGTCACTCCATACAGTGTCTTCTGGGGGTCCGACTGACCCCTCTGAGTCCCTTGCTGGACTCTGTGAGTTCTAGAAACACTGGAAATCCCTTGGAGAGCTTCTGATCTTGTTACAAAAGAAGGAAAAGGGAATGGAAGCATTTAGTTGCAAGCGTGCAGGGGAAGAAGAGGGTATAGCGGCAGCAAGAACTCACCTGTATCCTGGGCTCAGCATGCATCCGTCCCTGCATCAGTCTTTTTGTAGAGTTCGCTGATGGGATTCTCTCCACATCCTGTTGGGGCAGGTGCCATCAGTGCCCTCAGGTTGCAGGTGAGGCTTGGCGGGGTCACGGGACATGACGGCCAACCAAGCAGTGAGCTCGAATTTCAATGCAGATGGTCTGACCTTGATGCCCAAAGGTTGAGCACCAAGGGAGCGGCATCCTCCCGCAGAGGCAAGTGGCACATGTTCTTACCTTCCTCCCGTAGAGGCAAGTGGCACATGTTGCTGGTGGCTGATGCTTTCCTTATTTTATTTTGTGAACTTCACGTAACCCCTCATCTCCCTCTAGCTCTGCCCCGCCCTCTCCCTTTCCCCTGTTCCACACAGCCAGCCCTGTGCTCCCTCCTCACTTTGAGCACGCCTGTCTGCACACCTGGCTCCTACAGATCCACTCTCTGCTCGCCTTGCACCTGCGGAGCTTGTCACCTCCTGCGGTGTTTACTGGGGGTGTCAGTGTTTGTGTCTATGTGTGTCTCTCCTGGATTACCTTGATGGCAGCGGTGCTGCCTCCTTTGTACCTGAGGCTTGGTGCAGGGCCTGGGCTGGGTGCGGGGCGTGTGGAGATGAACCCACAGCCGCTGTGCTCTCAAAGGCACGCAGCAAGGCTGCCTGGCATCGTCACCTTGCAACATGAGAAGGGTGAGGGGACAGGCCTGGGGCAGAGGCTCTTCCCCAGGTGCAGAGGACAGTTAGGACCACTGACCCAGCACTCCGACCAGATGGCCTCCCTGCCTGACACCTTCCAGAGACTCCCCTTGTTCTGGGAATAGGAACAAAACCTCTCCTGGTGGCCCTGGAGACGCCAAGGGTCTGCCCTGCCCACTCCCCAGCCTCGGTGCTGCCTGCTCTCCCTTCCTACTCTGGACTAGACACATGGTCCTCTCAGTTTCTCAGGTGAGTGCGCTCCCTCCCCCTGCTCTGCACAGGGCCTTTGCACAAGCTGTTCCATGGTCTGGAACACTTTTGCCACCTCTGTTCATCTCTTAGATACCAGCTCAAGTGGGCTTTGTCTATCCTCCCTGATTGGGAAGAATCCTTTGCCCCATTTTCTCTGAGAATCATAAAACTTACCTCTCTAGGGCTTACCACAATGGCAGTTTTATGTTTGTTGGACTCTTTGATCCCTCTTGGTCTTCCATGTACCCTTGGGGGGCCGTGAACTCCATAAGTGCAGGAACAGCTCTGTTTGGGCTCCCTGTAGTGCCCAACCCAGTTCCTGGCATGTAACCGGTGCTCAGCAGATATCTGTGGGATGAATGGGTGAGAGCTGATGAGCTCCTGGGGCCGATCTGCATGTTGATAATGTCTTGCTGCGTGATTTCCAGTGCCTGTGTGGAAAAGACCGTGACATTTGGAATCAGGCGATGTGTGCCCGCGTGCTGCCCCCACCACCCGCCCCACACCTTGGGCTATGCTCTGTGGAATGGGAATGCCACTGTCTCAGGGGGTTCTTTTGGAGGTTGGCCTAGAACGTTCGTGTAAAGCACTGAGCACATGGGACACATCGAATAGGCGCCCACTAAATTTCACTGTCATTTATTATAATGTAAGTGAACGAGTAAAATGCTGTATAGTCACGTTCGGTGGGAGTGTGTGTATGAGGCCAAGCAAAAAAGCATGTGATCCGTGTGTGAGCCTCACTGGATAGGTTTTCGATACGGCTGTTTCCGACGCCAACCCTGGGATGACTTGACATGCACTGGGAGCTCAGGCGTGAACTTCCCTGGCCTATTGTCTCTGGTGATGCCCTCAGAGCTCTGTGTAGTCACTGCTGGCTATTGTCCCTCGCTTCGCCTGGCTGCATGCTGGGCCAGCCCACGAGGACAGGCATGTCATTTATCTGGTCCCTGCCATGTCCCAGTGCCCAGCACAGAGCCTGCAGGTGCTTGGTAATATCTGGGAGGGAATGAAGGCCTTTGCGTCCAAGCACCTCGCAAGGCCTCTGGCACACTGTAAGTGCTTAGCAAATGTTTCTCGCATGAGTGGTGCTAAACGCAATGTAAAATATAACAATTTTGGATAAAATCACAACTGTGCCCTAAATGGAGCAGAGGGAGAAGACGTTATCAGGCATCTGTGAGGAATGGGTTGTTTCAGTTGAATACTGTGTTTGACGGCTGGAGAGAAATGTCCTGGTGTTCGCCTGTGATGGGACACATTTCCTTTTAGGCTCAGAACAAATCTGTTAGCTTAGAGGGCAGGGCAGTGTGGTAGGAAGAGCTCTGCATGCCCCATGGATGACCATCTCTCATACTCAGTGCTGGAGGACCTTGAGCTAGTCATTCAACTTTTCTAGGCCTTAGTTTTACCATCTGTAAAATGGGAATGATAATGATGTTTCCACCTGCCCCGCCCCGCCCAGGTTCTCCATGGAGTTATTGTAGAGAACGTTGATGCGGGGAGGTGGGGAGAAGGAGCAGAGAGAGGGGAAGAGAAATAGATTAATGTGAAAGTGTTTACAAAAGTTGTAAAGAGTTACAAATAAAAGATACGCCTGAAACTAAGCACAAAGAGTAATTAATTCTGGGTTGTTCTTCTCAGAGCCTTTGGCTGTTTCCAATAACAACTTAATAAAAGACACCGAGATGTTGTTCACACGGGTGATTCATTCAACTTCCTAATAAAGAAGGAAGGCACAGTATTAGATTAGAACAGTGTGAGAGCGGAGAGGCCGGGGGCTGAGGTTTTCTGACCCTAGCTGGCACTCTTACAGAAGCATCTAAAACAAGAGGTAGGGAATGCGTCTTCCTCTCAAGCATCGGATACCTTCGGTCATCAGAAGTCCGGCCATCCATCTTCGGCACATGTCAGACCCAGGACCATCCATAGCTAAACTATCTCACAAGGGTCGCTGGGCAGAAATTTGGGGCCATGAGAGTGAGTGAGGGCTGTCTGCTATGAGAAGTGATATGGGGTTCAGGCCAGCTCTGCGCTGGGTGCTTTCACACGTGCACCCACGAAGGCAAGGGGTTGTAGAAAGAGCTTGGTCTTGCAGCCAGAAAGGCCAGGTCCACCCCTCATCCCTTCCGGGTGACCTGCGGTGGCCGCTTCTCTTGGGCCTCCCTTCTCTGATGTGTACCATGGAGGTTTGGGAGTGGATAACCAGCATTGTTTGTGGGGACTAGATAAAACTATGTGGACTGGCTGCCCAGTGGGTGTTCCACAGGTGCCACAGGGTGGAGTGCCCGGTGGGGATGTGATGCGCTCTGTCCTGGTGTATGGTCAGGGCAGAAAGTTGTAAGACTGACCTCTGAGAGCAGCTCTGGTTCTGGTTCCTGAGGTGAGGGCCTCTGTTGTGTTTTTATTTTTTTTAAAAGATTTTATTTATTTTTGAGATAGAGAATGAGAACGAGCAGAGGAGAGAGGCAGAGGGCGAGGGGGAAGCAGGTTCTCCACTGAGCAGGAAGCCTGATGTGGGGCTCGATCCCAGGACCCTGAGACCATGACCTGAGCCGAAGGCAGACGCTTAATGACTGAGCCATCCAGGCACCCTCTGTTGTGTTTTAGTTTGAGTCACCTGGACGGCCCTGTCACTGAACACTTAGAAAGCCAAGGGCTTACAGTTGGGGGGAGGCAGGGACATGGATGTCCCTGGAAGAAGGGCTGGCTCTGTGTTCAGATGACATTCTAGAAGCCCCTCCCTTACTGTTAGGAAGCTTCAGGGTTGCTGGGGTCAGGAGTCCCACTGTCTGAAGAACACAGAGGTCCTTGGAAGAGCAATGAGACTGACTCCCTCTGTCCGAGCTTAACACCTGCAGAGCATCTTCTGAGGAGGGCTGGAGCCCTGAGCAGGGTCAGCTTCGGGGGAGGGTAAAATAAGCTCCCAGAGGAAGTTTGCTTGGAGAGGGGGGTGGGGTAGGGAGCGAAGGGCAGTCTGGTCTGGAGGTGGGAGCTGATGCTGGAATGCCTCCTCCCCCTGCCCGTGGGGACTGTGGCTGCACGTGTGCATGCGAACTGAAGGTGCTCGGTGTCGAGAACGAGAACGGTAGTCCTCAGTTTCCATCTTGGAGCCGGCACTTCCCTGTCCTGGGGTTGACCTCCTGGTGGGGGGGAGGGTCCTGACCTGGTTTCAGTGGAGACCCCCGACCTCTGTGGCGGCCATGGAAGCAGCAGGGACCCGGATGGGCCTGTCTCAGGGGCTGGGCTCAGGGCACCTTGAGGGATATAACATAGGCTACCCCAGGATCTGGGGGGCACTGGGCCAGGTGTCGCTGGGAAGATGCCTGTCCCTGTCATCTTGGAACATTCAAAGACACGTGACTTCATTTGTGCCCCAGTCTGGTAAAGGGAGAAGTGCAGTTGGTTTCTAATGTAGTTCTTCTAATAACCTTATTCAGTAGGTATTCTTTCAACAATTAAACGAGAATGGTGAGTTTTGTGCAGTGCCAGAGTTTACTATTGCTTCTGAATGCATCAGCAGGATAACAACCTGGTAAGAGAGGAATTCTGTTAGCTCCACTTAGAGATGGGGAAACTGAGGCTCAGAATGATAAGCCCATGTGAGGCAGTAAGTGGGCATTTACTGAGAGTAAGTCTGCGATACTCTACTGGGCACCACCCGTAGCTGCCCCTCTCCTTCCACTCTCTCTCCCTTTCGTCCTGGATTCTTGACTGGGTTTGCTGGGATCCAGCCAGAAGCCGGGGGAGTCCTCCATCCTTGGAGGAGGACCCCAAGGATCACGTCCTGGAGAGGGAGGAACCCTTCTAGATGGTGAGGCGTGTGTAGAGATGCTCTCGGCTTCACAGATGATGAAATGCTTCCCATGTCATCCTCCTAAGCATCTCAGGGAGGACTGCCAGAGGTGGCTGCCTATAGGAGGAAGGCAAGTGCTCCGAGTGGCTGGAAGCTGGGGCCAGGATCTGTACTGCCGACCACTGTCTGCTGGCCACACGGGAGAGGTGACCTCATGCCAGACGTGGAGCTCCGTTCAGGACCGAGCACAGTGGTCCTGCCTTGTGCCAGGCTGTGAGCATCTGGGCAGGATGTGATGTGACCCCTGCCCTTGGAGGGCTCACAGGACAGTGTAGACAATTCCCACGCAAGCAGGTGACCTTAGTGGAGTGCTTATGAGCAAACACCAGCTCTGGAACAGGACCGCCTGGCCTCCGCTTACTAGTTGTGTTGATTTGGGGCAAACCACGTCAGTTCCCACCCTCCAGTGTTCTTGTCTGTACAAAGGAGGTGACAATAGTACCTACTTCACAAGACTGTTATAAAAACTAACTCACTTAAGGTTTGCCAAAGATTTTAGCCCTGGCCGATGCATAGGAAGTACCATACTGTGTTTGTCAAATAACTGATAGGAGGCTGATTTGTACATACTCCTTGGGGAGACACAAGTAAGGGCCATGGGCACGTGACGAGGAGGAGATGAACTCTCACTCGTACAGCCTACAACCTGGGAGGGCTTGGCAGAGCAGCTGACCTTGAAGCTGGCTTGAAGGACATAGGTGGAAGATATGGGAGAATCCTGTGGGGGGAGGGAGGGGAACTTTGAAAGGATGATGTTCAGCCGTTCAGAGGCAGCAGGCAGCTAGGTGGCCAGCCGGGAGAGACACTGCGGGGAGGGAGCTGGAAGACCTGGAAATGCAAGCACCTTTCGGCCAGCCGTGTCTAAAAGCATATTTTAAAAATCAATCCATGCTCGCCAGAGCCTCCTGCAGGGTCCTGGCTTCTGACACTTGCTGTCAGCAGAGGCTTCCTGTTGGCTAAAGCAGAAGGACCCACGGCCCTGTCACGTGGGAGCTGGACAAGGTCATCTCCAGGGGCATCACAAAGACAAGGGCACAGGGGAAAGAAAGGGGATCAGGCTGATTTAGGGTTAAATCTTGGCCTCGTCCCTTCCTGCCGTGTGGCCCTGGGCAGACCCCTAACCCACTGCGGCTGTTTTTCCACCTGCACAGTCGGGATGTGGGGACCCGCTCTGTGGGTGGCTGGAAGGCAAGGACGAGAGGAAGTGTCCTCAAAGGCCCAGCTGGGGCTGTGCACACCGCAGATGCCTGAGAACGCTGAATGGGAACAGGACCCAGCCTCATTTGACGCCACTTAGATTCAGAAGTCTGCTGTGAGACCAATCTAATTTTAACAATCAAAAAATGACTCAGGGCCTAAAGAGGGCCCAGGAGTGATTTCAAAGCTTACTCCCAAGTTGGGTCTGTAGGTGGACCTCATAGAGGCACTCAGCTTTCCGTTTCCCTTAATGGCTTTCTTGATGAACAGAAGCAGAGAGGAGCCGTGGTCCGTGCTGGAATCAGTGTCCTAGAAGGCCAGCAGCCAGAAGCTCAGTCGGCCGGCTTGGCCGCGCCATCTGAGGGCAGGGGATGGGCGCTCATGGCTCCAGGCTGTCTGTCCGGATAACAGGCGACCGGTATGGCCAGAGGTGTATCCTTTGGACCGGGGTTGTGCTGCACACCATGCTGCTGCTGGGGGCCTTGTCTCTGCTCCACTGTGCCTAGACGCTGGGCAAGGATTAGGGGCTCCCTCCACCCTCCCAGCAGGAGGCTCTGGGTTTGGAGATGGGAAACTCCCCCCGGGGGGGGGGGGACGACTTTCCTTTTGAGACCTGCCGAGTTCCAGCCCCTTTCCAGCCTGCCACAGATCACTTCTCCTCTGACCGGTGAAGGGCCGCTCCTAAAACCCATTTGGATGGAAAGAGCTTCAGAACAGAGCAACACCGTGTTTTCTCACAGCCTCTGATAAAGAAGTCGATGTCGGAAGACTCAATTGGATTTTGACCAAAATGACTCCATTCTGGGTGTTTGGAGAATGGGAGCTGGAACGATTGAAGGGAAGAGAAGAGTGTGTTCAGAATTCAGGATGTTGGAAGGCTGGACCCCTGGGGCCTTTCTAAGGGAACTGGGGCCTCTGAGCCTCGGTTTCATTATCTGTAAAATGGAGAGGGCACCTTCTCTGACTACCCTCCCAGGGTGATTTTATGCTTCAATCAGATAATAGCGCTGGAAAGCCCTTGAGAGAAGCCAAGAGAGGAATATCTAGGATTGTTAAGTGTTTCTGTGAGAGAGCCCTACAGTGTCAGTTGTCTGAACTCATGAGGAAGGAAATCATGAAAGTTATCCAAAAAGCAGCGTTGTGAAAATAATGGGGACTAAAGTAGGTCTCATTTAGGTTTGGGGGAAGAAATAGGGCAGTGGATGTAAAGACTGAAGTGTCTATTCCTGTTTTTGAGTCAGGATTTGCTTTTCAGGGCAGAAAGCAGGCAGTTGGATTCCTTCATCCTGTGTAAGCTAGAAGTCAGGGATGTCAAGAGATTTAGAACCCACCAGAGCGAGCCAATAATATATCCTAAAAACATTCTGGATGTGTATAAGGAGCCAGTTTACGAGCTTTCAGATCTTCGTGCGGTGTAAATAATCATAATTGGCGTAATAGTGTTAGGAAGAACACAACACAGCCACAGGTGCCCGCCGTTGTGACTTGGGGAAAAGCTAAGCTAGGAGACGTCTGGCATAGAGAATATTTCAGAAGACAGCCCTGGTCCCTGCCCTGGCCACCATGGTTTGCTTTCGCCAGGGCAGCTCTTCTTGTCTGGAGCTGTACAAGATCCTTCCGGAACCTGGGATGTGGGAATCCTGGCTTATTGCCGAGGTACCCTGGGGGCCGGCATGAACCTGGCTGAGTGAAACCGTCCCTTCAGTGAGGCATCACTGACGTCCACAGGGGAGCATTCCACGGGCTTAGCCTCTGTTCTAAGCACTTGATGTGGTAAATCTTCTACTTCTCATCAAGGCCTGAAGAGATAAGCATTCTCATTGCTCCCATTTTTCAGATGAGAAGACTGAGGTACAGAGAGCTGGGAGCCTGGCAAATGTGAACTCTGTGGAGGCGTTTGACAAAATCTCTTGTAACTTCTCAACTAGGGAGAGGAGACAGTCCATTTAGGTGCATCTGTTAGTTGTTTGGATCTCAAACCCAGAGGGATTAAACTGCAAGTAGCCTGGGGTGGTTGTCCTCAGGACTTGGTTCTTTGCCTTTAATATCAAATATGTATTCTTCCTTTAAAAGAAAGACATATATTAATTCTTATTTTTTTTTAAGATTTTATTTATTTATTTGACAGACAGAGATCCCAAGTAGGCAGAGAGAGAGGCAGAGAGAGAGGAGGGAGCAAGCTACCCGCTGAGCAGAGAGCCGGATGTGGGACTCGATCCTAGGACCCTGAGACCATGACCTGAGCCGCAGGCAGAGGCTTTAACCCACTGAGCCACCCAGGCGCCCCCATACATTAATTCTTTAGTCAGTGATTTGAATACGGCCGTAGAAGTCATACTGCACATAAATATACACTATATAATATATATATGCAACTTAAATATTAATTCTCTGATCAGTGATTTGAATAAAGTCATAGAAGTCCTACTGCTCAAATCTTACTGAGGATATCAAGCTAGCTAGAAGGACTAGCCAAAAAAAATATTTTCGCTTAGTACATTCACCCTTCAGGATTCCAAGATTTCTTTTCCAGGGTTCACTGTGTCAGCTGGCACTTGGGTTCAGAAAGCCAGGGACAGGACAAAGCTGGTGAGGCGTAAAGGCAGTAGGTATGCAGAGATGAAGGCCCTAGTTGACCGTGACTCATTATGGATCCTGGGAGCACGTGGGGTCTGCAGCTCAGCAAACGTGTGTAAATTGGATCACCCAGGTGGGCTGGAGTCCTTGGGTCCTCTGAGGATGGCACCTCTTTCGGGGACTGTGCTGGGAAAGGCGATGCCAGAATGACCATTGAGCACAGACTAATGCAAAGCTTTTATTGTTAACCTTGGCTTCATTTCAGGGTGCACCCCACCCCGCCCACCAAAAGATGCTTATTAAAAGATGCCAGTGGGTCTATGGGATGGTGCCCTCAGACTGGTCATGGGGAAAATCCAGTCGTCCTGAGGCCAGCAGCCTGCGGACGGGAGGGAGCTGGCAGCAAACACACAGATGAGACCCCATGGAGGAGCCAGGACTGGAATGGCCATCCTGTCCTGCAGAAGAGTTTGTTCTGCCTTGGATCAGGCAAGCTGGGGAGGGGGTGGTGAGGTGGCCGCTGGCCTTGAGGAAAGCACAGAATTTCCTCCTGAGGCCAGGGAATTCAGGTCGAGGCTACTGCACAGTACACAGATCGCTAAGGAGAGAGAGAAGCTTTGGACTGGGGCAAGGTCTCTCTCAACCACAGACGCTGTTCTCATTCTGGAGTAACAGTTTTCAAAAACACAGAGCATTGCAAACTATACTGGGTTTTGATCTTTTGGGATAGGTATGCTATCTTGGAATCACAAGCCCCCTTTTCCAGAATGAGGACAGATGTACTGAGGAATAAATAGAGACCATTGAGTACTGCGGGCAATTTCTGTTTGGGACTTCTGTCAATATCGCGCTAATGGAGTCCATCTCCGCGGCTGGACCTTTCCCAGCTGGGAAGGGAAATGCATACTGACAAGCTCATTTGCATCTTTTGAAAAGCCATCCTAACAACCAACTTTCATATTTGGAGAGTTTGCATAAAAAACCCCGAGATAACTGGTAGTGTTTTTATCTTATTATAGAAGTAATTTAGTGTATTGAAGAAAATTTGTAAAATGAAAATAAAAAGAAGAAAATTAAAATCACTATCACCCTACTCTCTAACATAATCTCTGTTGATATTGTGGCATGCATCATCACACTTTTAAAAAACAAAATTCAGATTATCTGCTGCTGGTTACCTGCTCTTTTTCCCTTTAACCATATATCATGAAGAGCGTTTCAAAATCTGGACCAAGTTAGAGCCTCTGCTCCCTATTTTAAATGACTTCCCAGTATTCCACGAGGACACAGGTTATCTGGGTAATCTTCTCTTACAGAACCTGTGAGTTGTGTCTGCTGCCCATGCAGCCTTGAAACAAAATGTGCATGCTTCTCCACAATTCTAGTCCCTTAGACTCTAGCATTGGCTGAGTCAAAGGGGATACAAAACTCTCTCTGCCATTTCTGCAAAACTTACTCTGGACCAGAGTCTGGTATCATCTTGGTTAGTCTTCATAACATAGGTAGGAACTATTAATATCCTTCTTTCAAGAGACAAGATCTGAGGCCATAGAGACTTGTCCAAGACCTCAGGGGTAGGACCTAAAGGACATCATCGCCCACTTGGCTGCCTGCAGGCCCTGCTTTATTGCTAAACTGACCTCAGACAACAGCGGATGGGGTGGGGGTGTTTTCTTGGAGCACACAACTGGGAGATATTATTAACTAACACACAAAAACAAAAGCTCTGCCAATTGGGCAATGGAATAAGCTTTTATTTTGTCACTTCTTTATCAGAAAGGTTGAATGTATTTCAGTGTTGAATACAGCCTCTGATTTAGTGAATTGATTTGTCCTATCGCTTATTTTCATTAATAGCATAACTCCTTCTTACTGATTTGTGAAATTGATTTTTACATTTTTATATGGTAAAGTAATATAAATTTAAATATATATTAATATGTGTTAATAATACATGTATTTTTCTTTTGCTTACAATAATGGTTTAATTTTTTAATAGTTCACCTTTTAATACATTTAGAATAGATTTTTTTATAAAGTGAACAAGCAATGATATTTCCAAATGGGCAAGAGAGTGTCCTGGTGTTATTTGTTGATAATGTATTTCTCTGCTTACTGGATAGGACACCTTATATGTAGCCGGTCTGTTTCTGAATTTTCTGCTCTGTTTCATAGGTATGTCTGACACTTTCTGGGTTAGTGTCCCACTATTTAAATCACCTTAGCCTTATGTCACACTGCAGTGTCCAATAAGTCAAGTCCTCTCCTTAAGGATAAAAGTATTTTTCAGGGCGTGCCTGCATGGTGGCTCAGTCAATTAAGCATCCGACTCTTGATTCGGACTCAGGTCATGATCTCAGGGTTGTTCGATCGAACCCCGGTTGGGATTTTCTCTCTTCCTCTCCCTCAGCCCCTCTCATTCATTCTCACTCAAACAAAGAAACCAAACCCAAACAGTAACAATATTTCTGTTTTTTAAGGATGTTCTTAACTATCCTCACCTGTTTATCCTTATGTTAGAAACTTCAAGTCAATTTGTTAAATGCTAAATACAATACTAATACAGATGATATTCTGATTGGAATTTGGTGAACTTAGGGATTTGGGAAGAATCAAAACTTTTTTTTTTTTTTTAAGATTTTATTTATTTATTTGACAGAGATCACAAGTAGACAGAGAGGCAGGCAGAGAAAAAGAGAAAGAGGGAAGCAGGCTCCCTGCTGAGCAGAGAGCCCGATGCGGGACTCGATCCCAAGACCCTGAGATCATGACCCGAGCCGAAGGCAGCGGCCCAACCCACTGAGCCACCCAGGTGCCCCAAGAATCAAAACTTTTATAATAATATGACACATCCCGCTCAGGAGCCCTGAGGGGACATCTTTTCTGTCACTCTTACCTCTTTTATAGCCTTCTGGAACAATTGGCAATTATTTATTCAACATACATTTCTTGAGCAGCTCCAGATATTGGGGTCCTTTTCATGTAAATCTTTCTTGTTTCACTAGGGTGAGCTCCGCATTTTACGTCTTAGTTCCTGTTGTGAATGACATCCTTTTACTTTATGGTGGTTCTTCTTTGTCATTGTGTTTTCTGACTGTTGCTGGTAGGTAGAAACTTTGATGGGTGACGATTACTTTCGTAACCAGCCCCCTGACTGAGTGTTCTCAGTGATCCTAACAGTTTCCCATGGGCTTCCTTGGTTTTCCAGGTAGCCGGTCGTGTTATTGGTGAGCAGCAATACTTATGTTAGCCTCGTCCATGCCAGTGTTTTTCCTTGGCTTCCTTGTCCATGGATTTGAACCGTCGTCAACTCTGAGAACAGAGCTGGGTAGACGATGTGTGGAGGCATCTTGCTCGCCGCAGTGACTGCTGGGCATGCGTGTGACCAACGTTTTCGCATCCCGGGAGTACCCTCTTTCTCATTTACTAAAGAGGGTTTGCTTTTCTTTGAAGCGGGAAATGAGCGCTGAATTTTATAAAGTGCTTTTTCAGCATCCCCTATATGAACTGCATCACTTCCAAGAGTTACTTCAGTGGGGCAGGTGGATGACGTCATAGTTGCAGCTCTAGACCCTCAACACCTGGGGAGAGTGGGCGGGGACTGTCCTCGAGATCACCCACAGTTGCTCCTCTCAGCCAAAGCGAGACCCGGTGGACAAACAGCAAACAAAACCGTTCTCGTGCTTCCCCAGCAGGTGCTCCATCCACGGGGTGCAGGAGTCTTCGGCAAGTGACACGTGCTTTAGGGAGGGCGCTAAAAGGAAAGCGCTCTCCAAAGTTGGAGGTGGGAGGGCTGGGGAGCCCCACCTCCCCACGTGCCCTAATTAGGAGGCCATCAACGTAAGGAGGCATTTCATCCAGTTTCCCAGATGAGGTTAGTATCATGTTTGCCTCATTGAGGAACTGAATTACAATGCCATAGACATTTAAATTGCGGACCATAAAGTGCTTGTCAAGTACTAATTGCAGCCTTCCTGAGCTCTGGTATTACCAACCTCCTGATTATGCCAGCTGCCGGCATGGCAGGCAGGCTTTCCAGCAAAGCACCTCACAGTAAAGGTGTGTGGTGGTGGGGTGAGTTTCATCTGGGGAGTCCGATCTGCTTTCTAAATAAACACGTGGTTAGGGTGCCAGGTGTCAGGCTGGACGGGCGGCGGAAGTGCCGCCAGGGCGGGGTCAGTGGGTTCGGCCTAAAACGAGCTGTTCTAGAACAATTCCGGGCGGGCAGACAGTGGGATCAAGGTGAAAATCAGGTTCCAAATGATGAGCTGGTAAAAAGCGAGTAGTTCCTGTTACTGGCATTTCGCATCTCAGTGGTTTGGGTGATCTGCTCCTCTGTTCAACAAATACTAATCCATATACTCACTACGTGCCAGGTCCTAGTGGAGGCAGTGGGGCTGCATCAGTGAGCAAACACATCTGTCTGTCTGCAGGGAGCTTGCCTGCTAGTGAGGGAGACGGTGAACAAGGAATAAATCAACCCTCCTTCTTCACTAGCAGGCCAGCGACGGGAGCCCCAGGAAAGAAACGTAAAGCAGAGGAAGAGGGTGAGTGATCGTGACTCCGGAGCTGAGTGAGTTCTCTTTGCAACTGGTGTCCAGAGACGCGCTGGCAGGTGGCATCCGTGGGGAGATTGAGGAGAGAGAGAAAGGGAGCCTGTGATGCTGTGCTGTCCAAGCCAGAGGAAGAGCGGGGTGGGGGGGGCTAAGTGGTGGCTTGTGTGTGGAGTCCGAGACCCTTGAGAAGGCCCCTGGGGCCAGCATGGAGTGCTGGAGTGTTATAGGACCAAGCTGGAGAGAAGAAGACCCCAGAAGGCTTTTACGGCCATGTGGCACTTGAGCATTTTGAGCAGAGAAATGATATGATTTGACTTGTTTATTAAGACCATTTCCCAGACCCTGTCCTTAGCATTTTGGGTTCATTTCATTCAATCTCTCTCTCTCTCTCTCTCTCTCTCTCTATATATATATATATATATATATATAGACAGATCAGGCATAATTGACTGAAAATGAAAGTGCTATACAAAAAGAGAAAAAGTAACCAACGACCATTACAAAAATTGGAAAAAACTGGCAACAATGCTTGAATGCCTTGAAGATGTTGTAACTGTCCTCAGGTTATTAATATGGGAAAAGCCATGAGTAGCCCTCTTCATTTTTGACCAGACTGTTGTCTGGATCAAGACTCTGTCCTGGGGGTGGTCAGTGTGGAGGTTGCTAGCCACCACCCTTTGGTCAGGAGCCTGCATCTGGAGGCACAAATGTGTCTCATCCCTATTTTCTTGAGCTGAAAACAACCAGTGGTGATGGCGGGACTTGAGCAATGGTTATATAGTTGGACTTCAGCTGACTGTTGTCTTCTTGGCCATGTGAAATGGCTGTTTCATCTTTAGGTCTACCTCTGTTTTAGAAGCCTTTAAGGCAACAGAGTTTGGACTGAGGGCTTATGTTGAGTGAATAGCCATCTGAGGTCTTGGATCCCAGTCTAGAGTTCCTTTGCACCCTGGGGGCCTCCTGGACTACTGGGCATCTTGCCCACCTCTGTACCTGACCATCATCCTATGATAGTATACAGATCTGTTTCTGTGTTTGTTTGTCCGCATAAATTGGGACTCCCTTTAGGCAGTGTGTTTGGGTTCTAGGTAAGTGGCTGTAATAAAGAGGCTCTAAAATACAGTATCTTAAATAAGTTAAAAATTTATTTCCCTTCAGCCAACACTCTGGCCAGTCCAGGCTGGTGGAGCGTCTCTGCTCCACGAGGTCATTCAGGGATCCAAGCTCCTTAACTCCTGTTGTCCTACCATTTATAGCAGTTGTCCACATTGGTGTGGTTGGAACAGGGTCACTGCCATAACAACATTCCAGTCTACCGGGGGGAAGAGGAAGTGCACAAGTTCAGAGCACACAGCTTGTCTTAAAGCTGAAGATTGTCCGAGATCAGTACCCATTGTTTCTGTTCAGTCCTGTTGTCTAGAAATTAGTCACACAATCACACCAGCTGCAAAGGAGGATGGTTACGTTTGATTTCTAGCTAGATGGCAGGTTTCCAGCTTGGATTTAATGTCGTGGTTTATTAGTTTCTTATTACGGCTGCAACAAATTTGCACAAACTTAGTGGCTTAAAACAACACAAATGTATTCTCAGTTCTGGAGGTTATAAGTACAAAATGAATCCTATTAAAGCCAAGGTGTTGGCAGGCCTGGCTCCTTCTGGAGGCTGTGAGGGCACAATCTGTGTCCTTGCCTTTTTCAGCTTCTAGAAGCACTTGTATGCCCTTGCTTCCTTGTATCATTTGAACTTCTCTATTATGTCGTCCCATCTCCTACCTCCTGTCACTCGGGTCACCTGCCTCCCTCTTGTTAAGGACACTTGGGATTACATCAGGCCTACCTGGATGATTGGGGAGAATCTCCCTATCCCAGTATTTACTTATTCACACCTGCAAAGTCCCTTTTGCCACATGGGGAGACATATTCACCTTTATCTGGGGTCAGGACATGGATATCCTTTGGAGGCCATTAATCTGTCTACCACAGGTAGAAAGTGGTTTTATTACTAAGAGAAGGAAAGGGAGAAAGGCTATCAGAGACAATGTGCTTAATGCCTGGCACACAGTAAATGCTCAGTTAATGTTGAATGAAGGGCCATTGGTGGGGTATTGCTTTCATACGCTTTCATACCACCCTGCAATGGCATTGGTTCAACCACCTTCTCTACAGGAAAGCAAAGGGTGTCACGTATCCTATGTGGATCCATAAAGGTATAGACTCTAAGTTTGGGTGAGAGCATTTAGGAGGAAGCCCATGAGGTAGATCAGTTGTCCACACCTGTTACTGTTAAGTTCTGCACTGGACTGGACTCCCATCACCCACCCCACCTTCAGAATGACAGACATTTGGATCCAGTGTCTCCTTCCACAGACACAGAGCTCTGTAGAGCCAAAACCGAACCCATTACTGAGCCAGCAATATGGCTTCTTCTCCTGGTGTCCCTGTACTATCCTTCTGGGCACACACAGCAAGGGCCTGGCTTCGTGTCCAACCACTCCCTTTCCTTGGCTCTCCCGCCATGTCAGCCTCCACATTTTCAGATCCCATGGTGTTCACTCCTGGCCTTTCTTTGTAGCCTGGCTGCTCATGGAACTGGCCCCCCACCTGCCCCCTCACCCTCCCATCCTTGCAGGTTAGCACACTCACCACACTTTTAATGGGCCCCGGTCCTTCCAGCCCCTCCTCGTTATGACATCTCCTGCCATGGCGGCTCCTGCTTTGGTCTCATTGACCAGAGAATCGCTGTGCTTGCTCAGAAAATCTCCTCCAGGTTCCCAGCACCAGAAAACAGCTGTGCTCTTGGTCTCCATGTGTTTGACCAGGGTGGGAACAGGAAAAGGCCCTGGGGGTCAGGGCCTCATTCTCAGCTGTGGACCCCCAGGAGGCCAGGGACGAGAGACACCAGTCTGTCCTCTGAACCGTGGCCTCCTCCTTCACAAGCTGGACAGCTTGGCCCGTTCTGAGCGTGCTTTCTAAGATATGCTAGTTTCTTTCTGACTGGTGCCCAGGACTCCTGCAGCCAAAGCCTGGCCAGGTCACAAGGGAGGAGGGGCTGGAGGGCAGCTCCCTGTCCTCCAGGGCCTCTTCCCTCCTGGGCCCTGCCCAGCACCCCCGTGCACAACTCATGATTGCGCCCCGGCCTGGGAGGCCTCCATGGGCTTCCCGGGCCTCAGGCTCTGGGGCTGCGCCAGCTCAGGCCCCGTCACCCATGACGGTTTGGCTCTTCTGCGGGCTGCCTGTTGCCTTGCTTCTGGTCTCGCCTGTCATCCACTCCAGTGGAAGCGACTCCTCTCTTCCATCCGTCAGGAGCAATGAGCCTGTTCGCGGGGCCCGTGACATGCCAGGGGCTGTTTCCAGAGCTAGACTGGACGCCCCGGTGCAGAATTTTCTCTTGCTCATTCCTGCTTCTTGCCAGGCCCCCAACCCCGGCCCATGCACCCGGACCCCAGCCCTCGGGGCCCATAAGGCAGAAGTGAGCAGAAGGGTGGAGGATCCTGTGATGCCCTCGGACTTGAACGCAGCCTCGTGGCTTCCATGGGTGGGCCTGTTCTTTCCCCCTTAGAATGCCGTTGAGGCAGTCCCTGTGATTTCTGGTGGTGTTGATGGTGGATCTGACCCATTTGTAAGAACAAGTAACTTCACTGAATCTAGGAAAGAGAATCCTGTAGAGGGTTGGCTCTGTTTCCACCCAAAGCAAATGGGTAGGCTCCCTTTGTGTTCCAGGCACCGACCTCGGGACCACAGGGAACCACTAGGCAGATTTATAAACCCTTCTGGTTCCCTCCGCAGAAGATGATAAGGACCCAAATGACCAACTGGTGTGAGCCACGCTAGGCGCCCAGGGCACCGGAGGAGGGAGAGCCCAACTGTAAAGCCAAGTTCATGAATCTCTGCTCCTTTCTTTGAAGATGGATGTGGGGCGTGTGAGTGGCATTTGCAGTGACTTGTGGGCTCCAGACAAGGCGTCCTCCTTCCAAAAACCATTACCATTTATCTCCTCCTCAGCCAGGCTCCTTGCGACTTGCAGAGAGAGCAGCTGCAGAACTGGCACTGAGCACTGGCTAGACAGGGCCTTGTTCGCTGAGCCCTGCGGTATAGCAAATGCAGGTGACACTGGAGATCACACAAGGCTTCCGTGGCCAGTGATGCCACAGTCACAATCTTCAGGACACCAATCGCCCTAAGGTGCTTATTTCCAGGGAACTATGGGTCCCACATTTCCACACCAGCAATAACTGTGTTTTCTTTTTATGTATTGGCCATTTTGTGTTTTTTTCCTCAAATATTTTTATTCCTTTTTTTCTAAACTTTTTTTTTTCATACATATGTTCCTTGTAGCAAAAAACAAGAAAATTCTTATAAGCAGTAACACCGTTCTCCCTCACACTGGTCTTCTCCACTTCTCAGATGTGGTACTTTCCCTCTGATCTTTTATCAATGATTCCAGATCTTCATCTCAGTCCTCATTACTTGTCTTCTCCTTTACTCCGGGGAGTTTCATGAGTCATGGAGGATTTCTTGTTCCTCCACGATGACTCTTGAGCATAAAAAGTGCCGTGTGTGGTTGTCGTCTGTCCTGGGTTTTCTCATTCTTTTGGTGCCTGTTAGGACTTTCTGCCACTGTACGTAAACCTTCTTTATGTTCCTTTTTCCTCTCTCCATGCACCATATCTTCTTGATTCTAAGATGCACATCTTCCCTCGACGTTTTAATGTTTCTGAAACCGGGATGTGTCCTGCCAGGAGGCAAAGGGCTAAGATCCGATGAGGATGATCACTGTCTGCGTGTAGCCGGGCTTTTGTCTATTTCCTACCTCAGTTGCTATGGTCACTTATTTCGTTGGAGACACTTGAATTTTGCATTTGGATTCCTAAATTATTGCTTATTATGTGTTCTAAAAGATTACACTATAATGAAGTAATAAAATTATTGTGAATGCAGAAGATTGCCTGTCACATGCCAGGCAAGATGATTAAAGGCAGCCGAAATTGCCAGATCTCTCAGAATAGATCATAGGACTTTCAGAGTTAAGGGAGGTAGATGGGAGCCACTTTTGCATAATGGAGGAATAGCAGGTGCCCCAAATTATTAAAAGCTTAGGACTGATTTCCAGGAGGAAGTGTTCAGTTTCCATTGATAGATAAGGTACTTCAGTAAAAAATGACTGCACATAACCAAGTAGGTTATTTCATCCAAATCAAATGAGAGCCCTTTATCCTTCAGGTTGTCTGAGAACTATACCGTAATTTGAAAGGTGCTAAAGGGGTCAAGTTTGGGAAGTTTGGGTTATGAGTGGCAGGGTGTCAGACTGGCCAAAGCAATCACTGAGTTGGAAGAATCTTGAAAATCTGAATCTGAAGAAGGCTTAGATGAAAATTTAGAGTCATGATATCGAAGACGAAAGTGGTTCGGATAAACCTGTACTTTCTGTTGGTCAGCAAAAAATATTTCTGTGCATTCCCTTAAAAAGGAAGAAAACTTATCATGAACTGTAACATGGATAAACATTGAGGACATTATGTTAAGTGAGATAAGCCAGTCACACAAAGACAAATACCATATGAGGTTTCTAGAAGAGTCAAACTTGTAGAGACAGAAAGTAGAAGGTGACTGCCAAAGGCTGGGGGGAGGGACGAATGGGGAATTATTTAATGGGTATAGGGTTTCGGTTTTGTAAGGTGAAAGAGTTCTGGAGATTGGTTGCCCAACAATGTGCATGTACTAACAGTGTACATTTGCCAATGGTGGCGATGATAAATGTTATGGTATGTGTATTTTATCATAATCAAAACACATACTTATGTGTTCCCTGGGTGAGGACTTCAACATCCACGCAGTTGACCAGACACCAGACACCTCCCTCGTGCCCTTCTCCAGTGATCTCCAGCCCCCGTGGATTGTAACCCTGTTTCTCTCCTGTTCCCTTCTTGCCATGTCCTCGGACAGCAGCTTCCCCAGGCAGCTGCAGGGGTATCCCCCACCATAGTCTCACGCCCTCCTTTCTGTCCTCAGATCCTTTTACCAGAATGAACTCTTCAGAAGTCTGATTGTATCAGGCCCTCAGTTAAAAGCCTTTAGTGATTAGGGCAATGTAAATCAAAACCACTGTGAGAGGCTACTTCAGATCCACAAGGAAGGCTAGAGTAAAATAGTCCGATGATAACAGGTGTTAGCGAGGATGTGGAGAGAGGGGGACTCTCATGTACTGCTGATGGGAATGGAAAAATGGTGCAAGACACTTTGGAAAACAGCCTAGCAGTTCCTTAAATTATTAAACATAGAGTTACCGTATGACCCAGCAATTCCACTCCCAGGTATATACCCAAGAGAAATGAAAGCATATATCTGTACAAAAACTTGCGCACGAATGTTTATAGCAACATTATCTATATTAGCCAATCAGGTAGGAAGAACCCGAATGTCCATCGGCTGATGAGTGGGTAAACAAAATACAGTATATCCATAAGATAGAATATCCTTTGGCTATTAAAAGAAATGACATATAGCATGGATGAACCTTGAAGATATTATGGGAAGTCAAAAGGAAGCCAGTCACAAAAGAACGCATACTATATGATTCCACTCACATGAAATGTCCAGAAAGTAGATGAGTGGTTGCTTAGAGCTGGGGAAGTAAGAGGTGGTTTCCAAAGGGCACGGAGCTTCTTTTTGAGGTGATGAAAATGTTCTGAAATTGACCATGGTGATTGGACATATGTGTGTGAATATACTAGAGATTGTTGAATTGTACACTCGGCATGAATTATATGGTATGTGAACTGTATCTCAATAAAGCCTTTTTTTTTTTTTTAATGTCTCCAGTGGCCTCCTACTGCTCTTAGGAACAAGTCCAGAATCCTTTATTTTATTTTTTAAAAAGATTTTATTTATTTATTTGACAAAGAGAGATCACCAGTAGGCAGAGAGAGAGAGGAGGAAGCAGACTCCCTGCTGAGCAGAGAGCCCGATGCGGGGCTCGATCCCAGGACCCTGAGATCATGACCTGAGCCGAAGGCAGAGGCCTAACCCACTGAGCACCCAGGCACCCCAAGTCCAGAATCTTTTAGTAGGCTCTTGGGTTCTTGCCTGCCTGGTCTAGACCTTCTTCCCTAGTCCCATCCCAGCCAGAGAGGCACACAAGTCTTGCTGCCCTTTGCCTGGAGTGCATCTTTTCCACCTGCAGCGGGTCCCCCACTCAGCACTCCCAGAGAGATTCTCCTACTTACTCCTGCTCGAGATCTTAGCTCCAACATCACCTCCTCAAGGAGGCCTTTCCTGATTCCTCGTATGAGGTTCCCCATGATAGGCACTTACTGTTCCCTGCACAACTGTGCTTAATTGACCGTGTGTGAGTCCCCTGCCCGGGTCTGTTCTGTCTGTTCCATCTGCTCTGGTCCTGGCAATAACGCCCCATGGGCTTTTGTGGGATGGTGAATGAGTAACCTCTTAGATGTTAAGATCTAGGGTATTAATGTTCTGCCTTGTTCCTAAAATGATTCAAGGGAGCTTAAAACTAAACAAAGCAAAATGGCAGCTAATAAAGTGACTTACAAAGCTACATTAATTAAAACATTGTGTTCTAAAACTCGAAAGAGATAGAACTGGTCTGTGGAACAGAATAGAAACTCTGGAAGCCTGACCAAATAAATATAATAATGTCATATACAATAATAGCAGGATGTAAAATAGTGGAGAAAAGCTGTGTGATGTAGCAGAGGGTATTGGGATGACTGGTCCATCACATTCAAAACATTAAAATGTTAGAACAAGCCAATTCACAAATGGGTTAAGCACAAAGGAAAAAACTTAGACACTTGAATGTCTAAGAACAAAATTTAAAAATGTCTGAAAACCGGAGCCACCATTATGTTAAGCTGGACTCCCAGGGAAAAAAGGACTCTGAGGGGCCAAAAATGCGTGCAGAAGTTTTCTTAGGCAGTGCTCTTGGAAAGGTGAGTGTGAGCCCAGGAGGGCAGGAGCGGGCAGCGGGAGGAACCTACCAGGAGGCCGGTTTCACTGGAAGCCTCAGCTGGTCCCAGGGGATCCCCGGAGCTGGTCTTGCCCCTTCAGAGCTGTCCCCAATTGAGGTGCTAGGCTCGCTAGGCTCTGGTCTTTGTTTCCCTGCAGCAGCCAATGGCTGGCCCTCAGGGGTGGGGATGAGGCCGCTCCCTGAGGCTGTGAGGGACTCTGCAGGGAGCTAGCCGCAGCCCAGGGATGAGCGTGGGCCCCCGCGGGATCTGCAGCAGTGGTAAACAGCCAGGGCTGATAGTCATAGGGCTGGGGTGGGGGGTTCTTAGCGCCGGATGAGCCAGTCCGAGCCAAGGTCTGCACGCAGGGTTTCTGTTGCAGGGCTGTCCTCTGGAGGAGCACCTGGAGGGGAAGAGGGAAGCAGGATGGGGCCGGTAGACAAGGTGAACTTCTAGGCCCTTGTAGCAGAGTCCTCGGCTGACCTCACAGGTCGCCGTGAAGCCAGCGTGGGTGGAACAAACTGGATAGCAGCTGTCCCTGCGGTGGGGTCGGCAGCAAGGGTAAGATGGCTCACTTTGGCTAAGGGCACGTCCCGGAGAGAGCTCAGCTGTGAGGCGGGCAGCCGGCACTCCCCGCAGCTCGGGGAAGGGGTGTCTGGATCCTGAAGGGGGGCATCTGGGCAGTGTACCCCAGCTCCCAGCCGCTCAGTGCTTCTGCCATTTGCATTCATTTGCTTCGATCAGTAAGTTCACCCTGTCCGGAGCGTCTTCTCTAAATGGTTGTGGTCTCTTCGTAGGAAACTCCAAGAGGAAGAGTAGGACAGAGTGTGGTTCCCCCACTAGAGCTGGTCTTGAGGGATGCCTGTTACTCATTGCCTCTCCCCTTTGCTCAGTATTGTGCATACTTCAGCATCTCTGCTGTCTAGGTGGCCTACTAGGTGGGGTGACTCTCAGGGCCCTGGGCCTCGGACCACCATGTTCTTCTCAGGCCCTAAGTGCTGCCCTGACCATTTACTGTCAAACTTGGGAAAAGGACCACTGAGAGACATGTTGGCGGATCACCTGGAGGCATACCACTGGAGAGTCCATGAACTTACTAGAATCATTATGACCTGGACCTGGGCCAAAACTCCTTTTATGGGCTATCCCCGTAGGACTCCGTTCTAACGGGGGGCCGTGATCATCCTTCGGTTCCACAGATATTGACGTCAGCTCAGACTCTGTGTTGAATCATCTTCAAAACGTCTGGGTCTTTCTCTTGCCCAAGTTTATGATTATGGGAATAAATTCTGCGAGTCCCTCTGGGGAGCGAGTGGGAGAATCACTGTTATATGTACTTGCTGTTGTGATCGGGTCTTTTCTTGTGGGAATCCCTAGCCTCTCAGAGAGAGGTTTTCAGGTCTGTGGGACAGCTGCCTGCAGCCTCCCGATCACCCATTCTTGCTCTTTTATTTTTTGGTTGTATAAATTAAGCAATGCTTTTATTGGCTGCCCGTCTATCTTCCCCCTAGGAACACTGTTCTCTTAACCACCTTCCTAGATCTCTCTGGAGCGGCCCCTCCAACTGCCACACTGACCTTGCCATTCATTAGGATAATTGCACTCACCTTGCTTTCAGCAGTTAAGTGCTGCTGTCTGGCCTCTTATTATTTGGGACCCTGTCATCCCTACCGCTGTCAGACAGCCCAGTCTACACTTGATCTTAGCCAAAAGACAGAGAAGCGATGAAAGCTCAGTCTATATCAGCATTTCCTGCCGTCAGTCCTGCCTGCAGAGGAGGGCCACCACTGAGCATCTTGATGTCGGTGGGCCCCTGTGACAGGTGCCTCCCCACCTGCCCCTACAGAGCATGGCCCCTGTAGGTTTTCTGGCCTTGGCAGGATAGCTGCTCTCAGATGCTCTCTTCCCTGAGCTTTCTGATCCCTTCTTCCACTGTCCTCCTGAGACTCTGACATTTCTGCTTTGTGGGAGCCAAGCTTTCTAAGAGCCAGTGTGGTAACACCTCTTAGGGTGCTTGCCAGGGTCTTAGATCCTATTTCATGGGAGGGTCCTCCCTCCCCTAACCAGCTTAGTGTCCCCCCACCCCCACCTTGGTCCACCTCCCTCAGAATCCAGGCTCATACATCATATCCTCGTTCCTGTGTACATACCGCCTGGGTCCTGCAGCCCCTGGCATATGTTACTTATCACGCCTCAGCAGGACCAGGGCCTCTGTCCAGGCTGTGTTGTGACTTGACTCTTGTTTTTGGTCTGGTGATCAAGAAGGGAGATGGGGAGGAACCCTGAGCGGGAGCGTACATGCTGTTGTTTCTGGATCTTATTTAAGTCTACCATGGGGAGCAGTGGGTCGTGACTGTAGGCTCAGAGGGCTCAGGAGAATTGGGGATTCAGGTTTTCAAGTGCATGGTCCTGATGTCTCCCCTCCAAGTCTGATGGCCTATTTTCCCAATCAGAGCCCCGATTTAGACATGGCCGATTATCAGGGTTGAGCATGCAGCCTTCTTGTAGCTCCATTACCCTTTTATATGAGTCCTGGGTCTGAGGCTCTGCTTTTTCCGTGCTTCACCTGCAGGAGAGGCGAGTATCTTTGTATGCTCCCGAGGAAGGCCTCTGATCTTCCCACTTAAATTGGCGATGAATCACTGTCAGCCTCTCTTCATCTTCCTCCGGCATACTGATTGTACCCACCGGCGGTCGTCTCATCCTAAGCTCCTTATAGTTCCTCCTCCCCCTGAACCTCTCAAACGCTTGCAGCATTGACCCTACCAATATCCCATTCCACTTCACCATCATGGAAGTTGTCCTGAAGGGGAGATCTGGGCAGCGTACCATCATCCACTATGATAGTTGAAATATCTGAATATACAAAAGAAAAAATAAGGAGGAGATGAATACTCCAATGGACAAAAGACCCACTATGGAGGCTTAATAATGCTCCTGCCCAGAGATGCCCTCCTCCCAACTCGAACCTGTTAATGTTACTGCATATGGCAAGAGGAACTTTGAGGATATGTAATCAGTTACCATGTTGACAGGGAGGTTGTCTGGGATTAGGCAAGTGGGCGTGATGTAATCACAGAAGACCTTGTTAAGAAGGAGGCAGAGACCAGAGTAGTAGGATAGGTGACGACAGAATCAAGAAATTTGAGTAGTGTAAGGAAGGGTCCATGAGCAAGGCACACAGGAGCTTCTAGGAGCTGAGAAATGCTCTCTAGAGGTTCCAGAAGGACCCAGCCCTGGCCACGTCTTGTCTTCAGTCCCAGGCAATTTTGGATTTCTGTCTCCAGAACGATAAGAGAATAAATATGGGTTGTTCTAGACCATGAAGTTGCTGGTGATTTGTTACAGCAGAAGTAGGAAACTAGTTCAGGCCTGAACAAGAAATTGACCAAAGAATAAATATCATACAAATGCAGTTCAACGTATATACCGTCGTTATAAGTCTGTATGTTAGCTATCAAAGAAAATTAAAGCAGTAAGATACTGCTGTTACCTAGGATGTTGGCAAAGATTAAAAAAAAAAAAGCTGATTCCCATAGTTGGTAAAGATTAAGGAAATATGTATTCTCATGCTGCTGGTGGGAATATTGTGTAAATTGGTATAACTTTTCTGGTGAGTAATCTGAGAATGTTTATCAAAGGACTTTAAACTGTGCATCTTCTTTGATCTAGAAATAACATTTCCAGGGCTATATCCTAAGGTAATGATTGGAGTATAATCTATAATAATGAAAAACGGGAACCACCTAAATATTCAAGGAGAGAGGATTGGTTGAATAAATATTGCTATATCTGTATAATACTTTCTGTATCTATTTTCAGTATAGGAAAATATTAATGTCTTACTGTTGAATGAAAAATGCAGGTCATAAAATAGTATTTATAATATAATCTCGAGCTCATTAAAATATGCATATAAAAATGTCTTAAAGGATATGCACCATAATTTGAATAGTGGTTATTTCTAGTAAGGTACGGTCTGGTTCTTAATCTGTATCAGAAGTCGATAAAGTATAGCACCTTTTTTTTTAAAGCCTTCAAGCTAAGAATGGTTTTACATTTTTAAAGGGGTTGTTAAAATATATATATATGACAGAGACCATATGGTCTGCAAAATACTAAAATATTTACTATCTGGTTCTTACAGAAAAAGCTTGCTGACCCCTGATCTGTATCTTTTCATTTTCTGCAGTGAATAAAACAATGTTAAAAATGTAAGACGAACAAAAAAGATTTATGAAAATTTCCATAGCGTAATGGTTTAAAGCAAATAGATCAATTGGAGAATCAGAAGGGATACTAAAGGAAAGATCACAAGATGAAGGGAGAAATAAAACGAGTACAGAGAAATGTGTACAAAGGGTCTCGCGTGATTGCTAGATGTGAATCAGAAGTCTGGTTTTGTGCTTCCTGGTGGCCAATACAAGAACATAGACATCCTCTATAATACCTAAAATATCCAGCTGCCCAAGAGAAGTATCCTAGTTTTTTCTGCCTGAGATAACACCACCTCTGAAGCTATAATAGAATGAGTTTTTGGTGTGACCAGATTTGCAGTCTTTTGCCCAGAAGGAAAATAGATTGCCTTTGGGGGTCTCTCAACTTGAACGTGTGTGGCTTGTGATGACTATGAGCCACAGCTGTTAGCATGTGGCATTCATCAAGTCAGATGTTGTCCCCTGTCCCTTAACCAGGGCTTCTCCCTTCCGTATCACCGGAACAAAGTGCCCTTCGTGTACCCATAGCCCCAAAGGATACTTTTGCTGGTTGTTTGGAAGAGCGACTTTTAGGGTGTCTCGTGGAAGAAAGAGTGACTCTTAGTGTGACAGATGCTAGTCCTCCCTTTGTCGGGTTGACAGAGTGATGGATTGGAACAAGCACTTGCCTGCCTGTGAAGAGGCTGCTAAGAGGCAGGTCCTGGGGACACCGGCTGGGGGAAGAATTAGCCTGTTCTACTTTTGTTAGCCAAGTCACGCCAGCATTCATTCGCTGAGCAAGGAGGCCTAAGGTTCTCCACCAAGGCTGTGCCTACAGAACACTTGGTGGGCTTGCAAGTAAAGAGCTTTGCACTCAGGCTTGGTGAGTTGGAGCCTTCTGGGGGTGGGGCCCCAGGCCTGTGTATTTCCAAATATTTCCCTTGGTGATTCCAATGTGCATCTCCAGTGGAAAAACCATGGGTGGTGGATCCTGGGTTTGGAGTTTGAATCCTCGTTTCCCCCGAGATTAGTCACTTGACTGGATGAATGACTAACCTCTCTGAGCCTCAAGCTTCTCCTCTGTAGAAGGGGTTAAAATGAACATATGTAAACACCTAGCATGGTGCTTAGTACACAGTCAGTGATTAGTAATGGTTGTTGTGACTGTCGTGGTCAGAACCATCCATAAGTTGGCCGAGTTGGCCCTTACCCTGGATCCTGGTTCTCATTACTCAACACTGGTCTCTTTCATGGTCATGTCTCTTTCATATCCCCTTGCCCTAGAACTGGGTCCCTTCCTTGTATCTGAATGCCTGACCTGGGGCCTCAGTGCCTTGAAAGATTGCAAATTCAAGACCATACGGGGGCCAACAGGCACGCACTGGGCAGATAATAAAAATGAATGAGGAGAGCTGGGATAAGAGAAATCGACACAGACACGCTTTGTGAATTGCACCTGTTGGAGGAATTTTTAATTCTGTTAAGAAATATGCTGTCTCTATTTTTCTTGGAAACATGCTGTCTTCTTGGTTTATGTTTTGTTTTCCCACTTTTAATAAAGACGTGGGTATAGGAAAATATTTCTTCACTGTAGAAAAGCAGCAGCATTGCAAGAACAGTGATCAGTATCAGCTGGCACTTACTGTTGGGGAAACATGGGTGGTCATGGGGATAGATGGGAGAGCCCTGCTCATCCGAAGGGCATTGGTTACTCCTCTTCAGGCAGTCGTTACTGGGAAGGTGGCTCAGCTGGGCCAGATCTACCATTGATGTTTCCAGAAAAGTCAGAAATTTGGAATTTTTTAAAGATTTATTTATTTATTTGAGAGAGAGAGAGAGCATGCGTACATGGGAGGTGGGGCAGAAGGAGAGGGGAGAGCTCCAAGTGGACTCCATGATGAGCGCAGAGCCTGACTTGGGGCTCGATCACACAGCTTTGAGATCATGACCTGAGCCAGAACCAAGAGTCGGTGGCCTAACCAACTGTGCAACCCAGGTACCCCAGAAATTTGGGTTTTTTAAATGTTGGCTCAGTTTTTTTTTTTAAATAGTGCCATACAGGACAAACAGGAGATATTTTAAGGACAGATAAGGCCCAAGAACTACCAGTTTGCAACGCGTGATCCAGAATCAAAGAACTGCTTGCTCTTGCCAGGCCCCCTACCACCTACCTGTTAACAGACCTCCCAACTCTTGACTGTTTCTTGTCTGGATCTCCCCACATTTCATGTTTCTACAATCACTTCGCAGTCCTCTGCCCTCCTGCTGGGACACCCTTATTCCGAAATGCATTCCGCCAGCACGTCTCTCATCTGATAGGTTTTCTTAAGAATGGATGAAAGGAGTTGAGGCATAACTGGTAATTGGCTCACTGTTCTTTGGCAATGGGAAAACATCCCTTGCCAATAATTTCTCTCAACACTTTTTTAGGCAAAGCAACATACGGGGTAGTTATTTTTAGATCAGAAATAATTTGGGTGTTATAATGTCAGTGTACGTAAACCCGGTAAGATTATAGGAAGGTTTTAAAATGAGTTTTGAAACTAGTGACATATAAATTAAATGTTGAAGTACTTGCCCACTTATTACTCAAAATATCAGCTCAACTGTTTTTTCTTCTCTTCATAATAAGACGGCAACACAGGGCTGGGCTGAGCCTGGTGATGGAGCCCGTCAGATGTGATCGCAGCACCTCGGTCTCTGCTGCCTGGCTCAGGTTTCCTTTCAGGGTCCCCTTCCTGGTGTCTGGCCTCACCATCCATCTGTGTCTGCAGGCTGGAGGCTAGAGGTCATCCTTCACACCCCTTTGTCCTCTCCTCTGTATCCGTCCTCGATATTTCTCGGATTCATTCGCTTCCATCTTCCCTGCCACCGCACTACTCCAGGCCTTCACGCAGTTCTCCGGGGACTGAGCTGAGCGGCTGTCTGCCTCTAACCATTTCAACCCACTCTCACTCCATTCCCTATACTGCAGCCCGATAAGATTTTCAGAATGGAAATCTATCACCTCCTTGCTTAGGACTCCCCTCCCTCCCCCAACCAGTGGCTCACGTGGCCACTCAGATAAAGACCACCATCCTTAACCTCACTTTGAAGGTCCTGCATGGACCAGTCCCCATACACATCACTGTTCTTATCTCCTACCGAGGTTCCCTCGCTCTTAGCACTCTAGCCTCTGCGCCGTCTTTCATGTCTGTACATGCTACATGGTTCATGCTACATGCTACATGGTTCCTCTTCATGCACTGCCCCCACTTCTAGCGAACCCCAGCACATCTGTCAGAGCTCAGTTCTGACCCCTCTTCCTCAGGGAGTCTTCCTTGACCCTTCTGGTCAGGTGCTTCTCACATTGCTCTGTGTTCTCTAACGACCTGTGCTTTTCCCTGGCTCTCATCAGCCTGTAACTGTGCGTTCATGTAACTCCTGGACTAATACCCATTTGCGCCCCGGGTATGTATGCTCCGTGTTTGCACACCATGGCATACGCACTGTCTAGCACATAGAGAGCACACCGTAAATATTGGTTGAGTGAATAAATGTTGAAAAGAATCTTCTTCCTCCCTCTTGTGGCGCTCAGAGCTCACCTATTGAAACAGACCACCGTGTTGGAGGCGAGAAGGGTGGCGATGGAGACGTGCCTCTGCGGCAGGGGGCCAGGAACAGGGGCACCCAACCGGTGCTCAGCTCTGTGTCCACGGGGCCTGGCAGACAACGGGCACTGGCAGGTGTTTCTGCTAGTTGTGAACATCTACCAGGGCTCCATGGGTCTGCTCTCCCCAGCAACTGCAGGGGTGTGTGTGTGTGTGTGTGTGTGCATGTGTGCGCACGCATGGGCACGGGAGAGGGATGGTTATGGCTGTACGATGGAGAGCCCACTGAATTTAGAGTCTGCAAACCAGAATGTAAGACCCAGGGCAGTCATGGACGAGCTGCGTGACCTTGAGCAAGTGACATAATCCCTCCGAGCCTCTGCTTCCCTGTGGATGAGATGGGAATACGAAACGCAGGAGGAGGGCTTCGTACCTGGCATTGCCCATGCATGCACCTGGCTGTGTTAGGGCTCCGTTTCTCCATGACCAAAGGGAGGCATTGTGTGTGGGTCTGCCTTCCTTCTGACTAGAAGGAAGATAGTTTTAACTATTTATCATGCTGCAGACTAGTATTTTCTATGCCCTCAGCCTAGCGGTTGGGACAAGGAGATAGGTGAGGGTGTGTGTGTGCGCATGTGCAGGTGCGTGTGCGCCCGTGTTCTCGCGTCTACACTGGAATGTCCTGGGTGGGGGTTCCCTTAGGCATGGAGGAGAGAGGCTGTGCTAATGGCCCCCAGGGACAGAGGGATGATATCATATCCTGGTGGCTTTTGAATTAAGGTCCAGAGAGAAATGTTAGAAGTTTCTTCTTTTAGAGCTGGGACAGAAAAGGGGAGAGGCAGTGGAGGTGGAAGACTACCTAGGGACCTCAAAACTTGCTTTCTTTAAATCTTGGTCTAATTTCATCATTTTTTCCAACCAGTATTTACTGTGCATTCCATTTATGCGTCACGTTTATGCCAATGGTAATTTTATTTCAGCCATTTATTTAAAAAAGCTGAAGAGTCCCATTTTGTAGGTGAAGAAGCTAGTGGGTTAGAGGAGATGATCCTGTCATCTCCGTGACTATATCAGAAACCTTGGCTGCGCTTTAGAACAGCTGAGGAGTTTAAAAAAATAAACAAACAAACCGGGATGCCTGGGGCCAGCCCAGACCAATTAGGTCAGTATCTCTGGAGCTGGGGCTCTGGTCTTGGTGATCTTCAGATCTCCCCCTGTGGGTGAATGTGCAGCCCGTGCTGAGAACCCCAGGCTCCTGGGGACCAGGACTGGAAAGCCTGATGGTTCAGACCTCAGAGCCACCTAGGAAGGCCACCTGGTGGCGGCTCTTCTAACCTGCAGTGCCAGGGAAAGGACCCATCAGCTTCAAATGTAAACCTGGCAGGGGAGACTGAGAATTCCTGCTCACCTAGGAAATACTAGGGGAAAGGCTTTAGTCTCACTGAGGAAGATTGGTAGGAAGTGGGTTCTGGGGTCACCTTGAAGGACAGCAGGGCAGAAAAGGCAAGGCTTTCTGTTTGGGAGCAGGAGGAAGGCGGCTGCTTGGAGCGGGGGAGACAGGATGGCTCTGTAGCCATAGATCTGGGTTTTCGTCCTGATTCTGTGGCTCGTTGGCAAGAGAGACTCACTAAACTCTCAGGGACTCGGGTCCTCATCTCCAAAATGAGGTTAATTCGGCTGAAAAGTGCTCTCCAACCGTGAGGTTGTTGACTCCTGTCACCCCTTAAACAGATGAGCAGTGGGAAGGTCTGCTTTGGAGCCGAGAGTGCAGAGGGAAGATTTGAGGGAAGATCTGTGCCTTTCATATTCCTGAGGTCTGGGATAAGAGCAGTTACCCCACAGCCATGGTGTGCCAGGAACCGTTCTAGGCCATTGAGAACAGAGATAATGCACATAATGGAAGAGCTCTTTCCCTAATGATAAGAAACGATTTGACCTTATTTTATGATGGAAACTTAAAAACATACAGTGGACGAAATGGTTTAAAGAGCCCCATGTACCCATTACACAGCGTCGACAATTATCGTCTTGTGGCCCGTCCTGTTTTATGAGTGTCCCCATCCACTTCTCCCCCTCCCTTATTATCCTGGAGCTCATCTCACAGCTTACCCCGTTTCATTTGTGCATGTCTTTGTTTAGCTTTAAAAGACAAGGGCTCTTAAAAACCATGATCACATCTTGAAAAATCAACACTAATTCCTTAATATCATAAAATATCCAGTCAGGATTCACATTTCCAGTTGTCTCATAAACATCATACATTTTAAAATTCATTTTGAATCGGGTCCACATGTTGTGATTGGATATATTTTTAAGCATCTCTTTAAAAAATTGTGGTAAAATATATGTAACATTACATTTACTATTTTAGCCATTTTTCAGTGTGCAGACCAGAGGCATTAAGTATGTGTCCATTGCTGTGCTGCTATCAGCCTCATCCATCTGCAGAACTTTTTCGTTATCCTAAACCGAAACTCTGTTCCGTTTCCTCTCACTGGGACTTCAGAAGGTCACCGCCTCTTTGGGATCTTTTGAGGTCAAACTGGGTGACCACATGGCCTTTCCAGCTTTGACATTCCGGGATGCTTGGATGGTAATAAAATTATGAATTTTTCTCCTTAACAAAGAAGAAGGCTCTATCTGTCTCTGAGCTATAAAGGAAGCTATTTATGATGTATTTCTGGGGAAAAAAAGGGGGACGCATCTCGCCACCATTCTACTTTCGGTCTGTATGAATTCAAATACTCTAGGTACCTCGTTAAAATGGAATACCGCAGAATTTGTCTTTTGTGAGTGGCTTATTTCACATACCACGTCAGGGCTCGTCTACATCGTAGCTTGCATCAGAATTTCATTTCTTTTTAAGGTTGAGTAATGTTCCATCGTATTTATATACCACATCTTGTTTTTCCATCTGTTGGTGGACACTTGGCTTGCCTACACCTTCCAGCTATTGTGAATAATGCTGCTTTGAACAGGAATGTAGGAATAACTCTGAAAATATCTTTTAATCGGTAGGTTCCCCCTTTGTCTCCCTCCTTCTGTTCTTTTTTTTTTTTCCTCCTTGCAAATTTATTTGTTAATGAAACTGGGTCATTTGTCCTGTAGTGTTCCCCACTATCTGGGATTTTGCTAATGACCTCATT
Organism: Enhydra lutris kenyoni; assembly: GCF_002288905.1. Lineage (NCBI taxonomy): Eukaryota > Metazoa > Chordata > Mammalia > Carnivora > Mustelidae > Enhydra > Enhydra lutris. The sequence continues at coordinate 7,660,482 of NW_019154097.1, read as the reverse complement.
AACTTTTGGGCTGGTGAAAGTATTTTAAAATGTATCAATTCTATTGTACTTATTCTGTTCCAAGTGCAATTCTAGGTATTTAAAAAGCACCAACTGAGTTAACCCTGTGAGGTAAGTAGTCTTCTTTTAACCTCTCTTTTGAAGATGGGGGAACAGGTTAAGGAGGGGTTGACTCACTCATCCTGGGTCACCCAGTTAGCATGTGTGGAACAAGATGCTATCCCAGGTCATTGCTACTTTGGTACTCAAGCAAGGGGCCGTGAGCTAGCCAAAAGGAGGTCATTATTTTGATTATTGGGGAAACAAGACCTAAACATGTGAAAAATTAATAAAAAACACAATAGAAAGTACGAATGAAAATTCAAGTCAACAGAGGGATGATTGCAAGACCACACCTGATTATCTTCCAGAAGAGAACGGTATTCTGGGAATAACCAAGGGGAGAGGACACCGTCCCCTCCCCAAGCCCTCACTGAAGTCAGTGTAGATCCAGACATGTGAATCACCCCAGGACCTTTGTTAGCATAAGTATGAAAGCTTAGTGTTGGAGAAAATATCCAAAATAGACCATCCTAGTGTTTAGAAAAAATGAATCTGGGTAAATGGCTGCTTTTTTTTTTTCCTTTTGTTTTTTGATAGCCCCCCAGTGTTCCCTTCCCACGAGCTTTTGTGTGTTTTTGTGGTTGTAAGGTTTAGACTTAGTTTCTAAACAACACATGATTTTGGAAAACGGAGAAGAACGTCATTAAGCCCACCACACCCTAGGCATGAAATAGATACACATTTTCATTGTGGCGGTGCTCTGAAACCGAGAGGCTTATTTCTAAGTATCTGAAACCTGAGCGTCTGAACTTGTGAATTGAGAGGAAAGCTTTGGTTAGTTTTGGGGAAAAGGAAAACCCCCAGCAGTGTGTGGGGGGTTCTCTTGTAGCCTTGAGATTCTTGGGAAGGACCATGAATCTGGCTGGAAGCAGAGTGGTGGGAGAGGCCCTGCCCATTCTGGGGTCCAGAGCACCAGCTTCCTCCCGATGAGCCCCAAACTCTCAGCCAGGCTTCAGAAGGTCACTGCCTCTTCAGGATCTTACGGGGTCACCCTGGGTGAACACTAGGCCTTTCTAGCTTTGACATTCCAGGGTGCTTAGATGTTAATAAAAACATGATTTTTTTTTTTTTTTTTTTTAAACAAAGAAGAAAGCTACGTTTGTCTCTGGGCTCTAAAGGAAGATTTAAGGTTATATCTCTGAAAAAAGAACACATCTTTTGTTGGAGAAAAATTGGTCAAATTGAGTCCTCCTGACTGGAGAGTTAAATCAGTTAGGTCTAAATCAAATCTACCAGCCCTGTCCAGTCGTCCCTGAGAGATGAATCAGGAGAAATCTACCTTTGAAACTGACCTGGATTCCGAGACATCCATCACTTTTTTTAAATGGACCTTCTAGGATGTGGATTTTCCTTTGGGCTCTGTGTTTTCTGTGGATGCTCATGAGTGAGGAAAAATGAGGGCCGGCACGACCTGTTTAAAAAGGGTCATGTTTAGGAAAGGAAAGGTCATGTTTATGGACAATAACTCAGATGCCTAGAGCTTGGGAAATGATTACGATTGTTCCCAGGTAGCAAATCTCTGGGGTCTTCCAAAAGGTGGGCTATCAATCCCAGAGGAATGTAAAGATAGTCTAGTCTGGGAGTCATAAAAAGTTCGGATTTCCAAGGCCCCCCTTCTAGAGGTAGGTCTGGGTGAGGGCTGATTATGATGTTAAGTAAGCTGGGTTTGAGAACCCCTGGTCTAGTCCCTGACCACCCTTTGGCAGAGGGGAGAGGTACCTGGCTCAGAATGAGGCCTGGAAAAGTGGTCTCAAGTACATAGTGTACCCGCCACCCAAATGTGGCAGGCGTGAAGGTGCTATGAGTATGCTCCCAGGCAGGAGAAGCACATTGTGCACGATTATAAATACCTAAATAAGGATAGAGTAGGGAAGGGGACTTGGGGAAATAGTCGTATATTTGCGTGCATTCATTCTTACGTAAGTGAATTGGTTCTTGAGCAGCCGAGATCTCCTTCTCCGTGACTAAGCCCCACACCGTGGCCAGCACCTGGGGTAATGAGGTCACACATTTTAACATCATTTAGGTAAGAACTTTTTACATTTATTTAACTTGTGAACAAAAGATGGGATTAGAGACCTTATTACCCTCTTGTCTTTCTTCTCAGTGTAATTAACCTAATTCTCCCTCCTGTTGTTGGCGTGAAGAAGGGAAAGTAGGTGGCCTATTCATAAAACTGGCACATCCAGCACTCTGGGCGTCGAGGGGGTAGGGCACAAGTTTCACGACACTTCTGCCGGGTGCCAGGCACGTGGCCAGGTGCAGATTTCACGCAATCTCCCAGCCCCCGCCCCCCGTTATTCACAGATGAGGAAGCTGAGGGTCAGAGGGCTTGTGGCCCTTGCCAGAATCCCAGAGCTAGGGTGGGGGGAGCTGAGATCTAACTTGGGGCCATCTGTTTGCAAAGTCCACTGTGTATTCTCTGCTGGCTGCCCGCACATTTCCGGGGCTGGCTTTCTCTGGAGCAGAACTGTTGAGCCCGGGGGAGTTGGAGAAAGTACGGTGGGCCTGAGAGATGCTTATCTGGCATTAGCAGCTCCACATAAACTTCCTGAGTCCCTGTGTCAGGTGCTAGAAGGCAGGGGTTCCCCCCCAGGCGGCCACCCAGCCTCTACTTGATGTTCCCAGTGATGGGGAACTCTGTCCCTTAAATAAAGCCTTTTCCTAGATGTGAGCTCCATAGGACAGGGGCTGTGTCTGATTCCTCTAGCATCCCAGCACATCACCTGTGTTTGCTCAGTGCGTCAGGAACACCCCCTATTACAGGAGGGGTATTACTCCTATACTGCACAAAATGTTCTCTCTGCCTCTTCTCTCCATTGTGCCTGGGACAGATTACGGGTGGTCCCTGGACAGAAAGTCAAGAGACCTTGGGGACGCCTGGGTGGCACAGTCAGTTAAGGGCCAACTCTTGGTTTCGGCTCAGGTCATGTTTCCCAGGGTCGTGGGATGGAGCCCTGTTTCATGCTCAGAGGGGAGTCTGCTGGAGGGATCTCTCCCTCTCCCTTTGCCCCCCAGCCCCCACTCTCTCTCTCTTTCTCTCTCTCTCTCTCTCTCTCTCTCTCACACACACACACACACACACACACACACACACGTACTCAAATAAATAAATAAATCTTTAAAATAGAGAAAGACCTAGACTCTAGTTCTTGAGTAGGTCACACAAATATTCTGAGCCTCAGTTTTCCTATACATGAAACAATATTGCTGGTATGACTGATGGCCGAGGGCCAGTTTTGGATGCCCTACAAGGCCAGGATGGGTGTGGGAAGTTCCTCTTGGGGGTTACCCCTCAGAGAACCCTACTAGCCTTGGGACCGTGTGCTAGCCCAGCGCCTGGCAGTACACTTCAGGCCACGTCGCAGTACCGGAGAGAGAGTCTTAGGTACCATATAAATAGGAGCCAGAGAAAGATGTCACCCAAGCCAGCCAAGTCACAGCTTAATTTGATTTTCTTTCAGATGATTAGCTTTAGGGTTTTTTGAGGATGTGTGGTGTCCCCAGGACCACCTCCAGGTTCTGTGACTCTCTGGGAGGACTCCCAGAACTCAGTGTACTGTGGTGCTCGCAGCTATGACTTTTTTTTATGGTGAAAGGGGATAACATGAGGTCAGCAAAAGAGGAAGGCACGTGGGGCGAGGTCCAGAGGAAACCAGGCAGAGGGGCCGAGAGCCTCTCCCAGTAGCGGGTCACCCACGATTAATGACGACATGAGAAGTGCCATCTACCAGGGAAGCTCATTAGGGACTCCGTGCCCAGGGTTTCCCTTGGGGACCAGTCACCTGGGGTCCCTCTGCCTAGCACAGAGCCCACCTCCAGGGTCCCAGAAGGAAAGCAGGCGTGCAGCGGACACCCTGGTGTCTGTATGGTTTGGGCACACTGAGCCACCCCCATCTGTTCTGAAGGTGGTGGGGACCCTCCTGAAATCCATCTTTTCTGGACATTGGCCAGTGGCCAGCCTCCCCGGCAGTCCTTTCTCGGGCTGTGGTCTCAGGCCTGCTCCGTTCACCCTTTTCTGCACAGAGGGGGTGTTGCACGGTGGTCCTCCATGGGGACCCTGGAGCCGGACTGCCTGGGCTCCCCTCCTGGCCTGCCATTGAAACTTTCTGTGCCTCTGTGTCCTCCTCTGTAGAATGGGGATGACTGTACCCACCTCAGTGGGGTTGGTCCATGCGAAGTGCTTGAACCTTGCTGTGCCTGGTGTGAAGAAAGTGCTAAGTAACACTAGCTTCGCTGCTATTCTTAGAAGAGTTTTCCTTGTGAGTTAAGGTTCTGTGATGCTAAATAGGCAGGCTTGGTTGCAGTAACTTCGCTTCCCGAAGGAACTGTACTCATTTTAACTAGAAACGTCTTGGCCACACTGCCCCTGGTCCCTGGCAGGGCTGGGGATCGTGACTTTTACAGACCTGGGGGGCATTTAGAGCCAAGGGTGGGGTGGGGACTCAGTCGCTCTGGTCTCTTGAGCATAGGAGAATTCACAGTGGACAAAATCCTCCTGGGGGGCTGATGCCAGTGAGAGGGGTGGAAGGTTTGGAGTAGCTCTCCAGCAACCCAACAGCTGTAATGGAAGGAACTGGACCACCTTCTTGTGGCTCCAGCCCCAGGCGGTGGGAAGAGCACCAACCCGGCCTCTTGTTCCAACAATGCCAGCAGCTTGCTGAGGAACCTCAGGCCAGTCTCTGCCCCTCCTTAGGGCTGGGCAGGATGTCCCTAAGTCCCCCAGCTCTGACAAACCGTATTGCTAGGGGCCTCACTGGAGCTGAATCTGGGTTAATATGCCGGCAAGTTCTGAGGTCCCCAGGTTAGCACCCAGGGGTCCTTTTAGACTGCCCCAAGCCGCCCCAGACACGCTTCTGTTCCCGGACTCCTTTCCCACAGCCTAGTCCTTTCTGCTCTTTGCTGCCCACACTCTGTCTGTAACAATTGACTGCCTCTGTTTTGGAGGTCAGGGTCATGACTGGGGCCGGTGGCAGCGTGTCTCTGCCTGCTGGCGGCCGGGAACCACAGTAACCTGGGACAGGTGTTTGGGTGGCCCTCCACCTCTCCTCTGTCTGGACCCCTTCTTTCCCCTACCAGTGCTGGCCATGTCGAGGTCCCCAGGTGACAGTGCGGTGAAGGACAGAAGGTGGGCTGCCATGGAAGGGATTCGGGGTTAAAAGTAATGGAAACACTGTTCAGGCTAACTTCAGGGGAAAGAAAGAATTGATGGAGCAGGAACAGCATCTTTCAGAAGCTTTGAGGAAGACCGGCTGCAGCGGCTCAGACCGGGCACAAAGACCTGGTTCCCTCTTCCCTCCCCTTTTGATTCTGTGTTGGCTCCATTCTCTGGGAGCCTTTCTCCTCTTGGTGGGAAGATGGCAGCGAGCAGCTCCCAGCAACAGTGTTCTTTTAGCCAGCAGAGCAAGCGCACGTCCCCGGATTGCGTCTCTGTGGACCTCTTGAGGTCGGTGCCCAGCTCTGCCCCTGTCACTGTGGCCACAGGGATGCAATGGCTCCCAGGGACTGAGAGCAGAGGATGGGTGTTCCCGGAGGAAAATATGGGCTTTGTTACCAGGGAGAAGAGGGCATGAGTATTGAGCTAATTAGATCCCTCCAAGAAGCTCACCATCTTGGTGGGGGGAACATACAGTAATATCAAAAGGGGCTCCAACTAAAATAAAGGCAGAATGGAGTCTCTGTTCTATTAAAATTTTTATGTCAATGAAGTTCCAGAACAAAGGCAGCAAAGGGAATGACTGCTACAGGAGTGGAACCGTGATGCCTGTGTGTGTGTGTGTGTGTGTGTGTGTGTGTGTGTGTAGGCTGGGCAGAGTGTAAGGTCAGATTTCATGTCGAAAATGACTTATGTCCATCTCTGTCACTGCTCCATCAATAGCCTTTGGACCCTCTGCCCCCCACCCCCCATGTGGCCTTGACCACCACCACCTGCAGGATCTTACAGGGGTGACTGGCAGGAGGGGGTGGATGAATGTCCCAGCTCCCTCACCCCCCAGAGCCCCCAGTGGACCAAGCCCAGGTGCCCACAGTGGAAAACTGCCACAGAGCATCCCGGATTGTTCTGGTTCCTTTTCTCTTTCCCGTCTCCTTTTCCTTACTGGTGCTTTTTGGGGTCACCTCCCAGAGAAACATCCTTGTGTCAGGCTCTTCTTCTGGGGGAAGCCAGCTGCGATGGTGCAGTTGGGTGAGTAGGACTGGGGTGGACGGAGGTGGCTAGGGTGGAGGGCCGGAGGACGCCGTGCAGGAGAAGTGGAGGGGAAACAGAGAGCCCAGAACAGAGAAGAGAAGCAGCGACTTCAGTGGGGCCTGCACGACACTTTTCAAACCCTTTTGACGGTGATCCACGGTCAGATACGCATCTTACAGTGAGACCCAGTACGTTCATACCTACACACACGTACACACCCCTAAAACAGAGTCTTCATGAAATGGAAACTTCTGGTATTTCATATTCTTTTCTGTTTTAGTAAAAATTCCTGGTTGGGACCCGCTAAATTAATGTGATGTCTTACTAATCGGGTGGGATCTGTCGTTTGCTGGGCTAGAGAGGCAGAGGAATCAGAGTAGCGGGAGACGAGGGAGGGTTACGTTAGACCAGACCTCAGACGAGCCTGAATGTCAGCCCTAAATATTTGCCCCTTGGTTCTGGAGCCGTGAGGAGCCGTTGAAGGCTTTTGAGTAAGGGTATGATCAGTTCTTCCCTGGGCTTCTGGATGATTATTGGGACAATGTGGGGATGGGCTGGAAGGGATACGGAGAGCGGACGGGAACCCGTTGCCATGGTCCAGCTGAGAAGCCGCAGGGTGTCCATTAGGGCTGGGGCTGCGGATGGAGAAGCGGGAGCAGATGGCGGAGGCAGGGGGCCCCTAGGCTGGCTCCCTGGGCGGAGGGTGGGGCCACCACCTTCCGTGGTTCCTCATGAACTATTTATCAGGGCATGAAACTTTCATTAATACGATTCCGGTGTGAGAGTCCTAAAGACCTTGTTGAATGGTCAGCCAGCCCGTACTTAGAGCTCCCAGGGCCGCTGAAAGTGGGAAGCAGGCGTGCTGGAGACTTGTTTCCTGATGGATTCCGTTCTGACCACTCCTCACCGAGCCACTCTTCTCTCCTGTGAGGCCATCGGGAACCCCCAGCCCATCGACCTACTTGCTACACAATTAACACCGCCAGGCTAAGGGGCCGAGTAGGGCTGCCTCCTGGCCTTCCATTCACAAAACACTTAACCTGGCTAGGGCCCGCTGAGGGCTGATGAAGCTAATTTGGTGCCTGTCCCTGAGAGGCTCCTGGTCTTGTTGGAGACAGCAGACACGGAAACACACAGAAACATATCAGAATGGCTCCAGCTAAAATGAAGGCAGAAGGGAGTCTCTGCTCTGTTAAAATTTGGCAATGAATGGGCACCTGGGTGACTCAGTTGATTAAGCGAGTCTGCCTTCGGCTCAGGATGGGGGATGTTGTTCAGACTCCCTGCTCAGCAGGGAGCCTGCTACTCCCTCTGCCCTTCTCCCTCCCCACCACCCCCGCTGGGGTTTGTGCTCTCTTTCTCAAACAAATAAATAAAATCTTAAAAAAAAATTTGGCAATGATTTTTACAAACAAAGAGGAAGGGAGTGGAAGTAACTTGTTGAGTGCCAGTGACTGTCAAGTGCGTGGTAGTTGCTTCATTTACATTGGATAATTTCAGTCTTACAATAATTCAGTTGCTTTTTTATGCATTCCTGGACCTGGTCCCTCCCATCAAAATTGTGTGTGTGACTGTGTGTTTCTGGTATGTGTTGTGTGGTGTGGGGTGTGTGTGTGTGTTTGTGGTATGTGTGTGTTTCTGGTATGTGTGGGTGTGTGGGTATGTTTGTGGTATGTGTGTGTTTCTGGTATATGTGGTATGTGTGTGTGTGTAGTATGTGTATATGTCTGTGGTATGTGTGGTACGTGTGTTTCTGGTGTGTGTAGGGATGTGTATATGCATGTTTGTGGTATGTGCGATGTGGTGTAGTGTTGTGGGTTATGGGTGTGTGTGTGTTGTGTATTACAGCAGATTGCTGGGTTCCATCCCAGACCTACTGATTCAGATGCTGTGTTTGTGCAGAGGTGGAAGGAAGAGGAGGAGAGCCCAAGAATCTGCATTTTAGTAAGGCCTCCAGGGTACTCTTAAATGTGTAAGGTGTGAGAGTCACTGAGGAGGGAGGCCTTAAGGCCTTCATTTTACAGATGAGGAAACCGAGCCTTCAAAAGTAGAGTAACTTGGTCAGGCTCAGTCTGTGACTATATTGCTCCAAATCCCATGTGTCAAGCTTACTGATCTGCTAGTGATTCCCTCAGACATCCTGCTGTGTCATAGAACCTCAGTGGGGTTCTTCTGCCTTGCATAGCCTGTGTAGTACCCACTCCACTCAGATGGAACTGCCTCCAGGAAGTCTTCCGGGATGCATGCTTGCCCTCCCTCTTCTCCGGTGGGTTAGTCTTCTCTTTCCCCTGGGCTTCCAAAGCACAGCTTGCTCAAAGTCTAGAGTGATCCGTGTCTGCCTGTTGCACCTTCCCGGCCCTGAGGGTATCTCTCATACTCCTTATATGCCCAATATCTGAAACGTGGTAGGACTGTTCTGTCTGTGGTCCCTCAGCATTGCTCAAGGAGTGACAGATTCTGATGCAGCGAGGGGCACTTCAGGGCAGTTTTGTGGAGGAGGGGTACTTGAGCTTTACAGGACGAGGAGAAAATGAGGATAGTCTGCCCCTGTGTGCTGGGAACGGGTTTCCTCTGTGTGAGTAGTTAGAGCTTAGTGTAGGCAGCAAGGCAAGGCTCGTGGTGTCTGGGACTAACAGAGTCCGTGTTCTGTCCCCAGGCCCCGATGACGTTAGCGGATTTGGTTCAGTTCGGTTCGGCCCTCATTACCCTGGCACCCACTGGATGCCCGGGACACACCCGATCCAAAGGTGAATAAGGTCCTGGGTGGGCTCTTAGCAAGGGGCCTTCCGGCTGTTTTGCGAAAAATCAGTATCCAATGGTGGAAATATTTTGTATGCATGTGGTTGTCTTTCCAAAGGTCCGAAACTTTAAATTATTCAAGTACCACGTAAGTCTTAAGTGTTGAAATGAGGGGGATTTTAGGCAAGAGTCCGTTTTCTGTACAATGGAGGGGATTGTGAGGAAGAGAGGTTAGAATGCAGGGAGCCCACAGCCCCTTGCAGGTGGTGCCTCTTTTTCTAGCTGGGAAGGAAGCGCCTGGTTTTCGCCAAGCCCGGCCGGGCAGGTCCCTGATCATCAGGGCACCTCGGAGGCAAGGCTGTTTTTAATGGAGCCACTGGGACCCTCAGAGGGAGCTGCCAGCAACAGAGACACTGACGTGCAGGTGGGCGGCCGGACTTCTGGGCCAGGAAGGGGGCAGGTGTGAGGCTGTTTCTAAAGCAGGGTATGGGAAATCAGGATTTTCTGGAGCCATCATAAGTGGGTCTTGTATTTGAAAATGTTTTCCCTGCTTATGTATGTGTGAGAGGGACAGTGGGTGATTAGATAGGAGGCTGAAATTGAAGCCAGGTTAATTGAGTTGTATTTGTAGAAGAAGTGTGTCCCTGATCAGCTGTGCTGTTTCTCCTCTCCCCGGGGGAGAGGGAGAGGGCACTGGGTCCCTAACGTCCATCCTTGGGCAGTGTCCATCTCCTGGCAGCCATCCTCGAGGGTGTGATGATACAGGTCAGTCCACATGTGCAAGGCGGAGACGGGTCAGCACACACCATGGATAATTGGTGTGAACATGGCCTGTTTCTGTCGTGATTGCTGGATGGCGAGGAGTGGGAAGGCTTGCCAGGGAGGACACTGTTTTGAGACGCCGTAGGCACAGGGCTCCCGGCAGCCTCGGGCTCTGTGCCCTGGGCAGAGGCCGAGGGTATTAGTGTATTAGATTTCTATTGTGGCTTTCACAGATTGCTACAAATTTAGTGGCTTAAAACAACACGGATTTATTATCTCACAGTTTTGGAGGACACAAGCCCAGCAAGAGTGTCACTGGGATGAAGTCAACATGTTAGCAGGTCTTTTCTGTGGGACATCACTCCAGCACTCGCTCTTCTGCCCGCCCCTTTTAAGGACCCTTGTGATTACATTGGATCCCCCTGGATAATTTAGGATACTCGCCCTCTTTTAAGGTCAGCTAATTAGCAACCACAGTTTTATCTGGAACCTGGTCCTCCTTTGCTGTGGAACCTGCTGTACTCACAGGCTGAGGGTCAGGATATGGACATCCTTGGTGGGGGAGGCGTTATTTCAGTAAGCATCCAGTAAGTGGGCATTTTCATTAACATCGTTATTCTCTCCTTTCCTTTAAGAAGTGGAAGTGAGGGGCGCCTGGGTGGCTCAGTGGGTTAAGCCTCTGCCTTCGGCTCAGGTCATGATCTCAGGGTCCTGGGATCGAGCCCCGCATTGGGCTCTCTGCTCAGCAGGGAGCCTGCTTCCCCCTCTCCCTCTGCCTACCTCTCTGCCTACTTGTGATCTCTGTCTGTCAAATAAATAAATAAATAAATCTTAAAAAAAAAAAAAAAAGAAGTGGAAGTGAGGGAGCACCAGAAAAGTGGAGGGAGGGGTGTAAAATGTCCTCAGAGCAGCCCTCCGTGCCTTTCCTTTGCGCAGGGTCAGTAGGCCATTCCTGTGCGTGGATTTGACCTTCCCGCCAGGCTGTCTGCAGCAGAAGGATTGGATTTATGTGGCGTCAGTGCAACGACGGGGAGTTGGGAGCGCTGGGCATAGGAAGACATTTTCAGTTCAAAGTCAGATGTTTTTAATGGACACAGCTTTTTAAATTTGGAATGGGTCTCCTGTGAAGGGAAGGAGCTCCCTGTCCTTAGAGATGTGTAAGCAGAGGCCAGGCAAGTTAGAGCTGTGTTCCCAAATGTCCCTCACCACCCACCAGATTCCCCGGGACCCCACCCCAGACCCACTGCATCATAGTTTCCCGTGGAGGGCCTGGGACCCTGCATTTATGGTCACCCCGAGCTAGGTATCCGAAGGAGACGTTTTAGCAGTGGTTGGTGGATTGGCCTAAAGGATCTTTCACCGCTGAGATACTTTGCTCCTAAAATTCATTGGCTTCCCAATTTTTTTTTTTTCTTTTCAAAAACAAAATGAAATGTCCTTCATGAGGGAATGACCTCTCTCCGGAGTGTGCCTCAATTTCCTGAGTGATTTTGGGGCCGAACTCTGTGTTCCCTCTAAAAGGACCCAAGGACCTCTCTGCAAGTTACAGGGGAGTCTGAGTGTCAGGGAGAGGGCCGCCCCTCACCCCCCACAAGTCACTGCTCTGCCCACAGAAGTAATTTCTGATACATTCTTGACCTTTTGTTTTCAACAGACATCTTGATGGGAATTGAAATTGGTTTTCTTTCCCTGGTGCAACTTTCCATAGGAACTTCAGTTGCCAGGCTTTCTGGATAACCTAATATGCCACCAGGCCACCTGTGGTGTTTTCCATAATGAAAAAAGCTGGGAACCCAAGGCTGCTTCCTAAGTGAGGTCTGCCCCCTCCTGCCACAGGATCATGACTGGAGCATATTTCTGATGTGGACCCAGGCTCCCCTCCACCCCACACAGTCAGACTAGGGCCGTGGTGGGGTATGCAGGGGAGTGGGGTACGGGGGGCACGGTGCAGGGGGCCTGGGATCTGGATGCTTAGCACACCGCCACACAGGTGGTTTCCTACACACACTAAAGTTTATGATCCACCATAAATGCTCGGTTTCATGGGAAGTAGAGCTCAATAAGGCAACTCTTTATCCAGTCTAAGACCATTTGGGACTTCTTTCATCTCTGCTTCTTTCAAATATTGGCCGTAATCTCTCTCTTCCAGCCACACTAGATTGGTCTTCATTCCCCAAACATTGCCTGAGGGTTCATGCCATCTTTGATTAGCCTGTTCCTTCGGCTGGGTCTGTCCCTTTTATTTTGGTTGCCACATCTGAATTAAAGGCCCAGCCTTCAGATGCCTCCTCCTGGAAGCCTGTCCTGATTTCAGGCCAGAATGCAGTCACACCTCTTGCCTCTTGTGTGAGCCTTCCTCTTTGTTTGAGTTAAGATTATGACAGTTGAGTTAGGCTGAGAGTTCTAGAGAGTATTTCTGGCTCTGTCTCCCACACTGTTGTTCTGAGAGTGACTTGATGACAGTTTCCTCCGTTCTCTGCCTTCCAGCCTGTCTGTGCTCACCTTGGCCTCCTCCCTCCCCACCCCACCCCACTGCAGACTGTGGTACAAAGGGGTCGCTCTCCAGTTGTACGCGGAATGAAGGGACCACTCCTGCAGTTCTCTCCCCCTGAACATGGCCTGGTGAGCCCTCCCAGCCTCGGTGGCTGTCCTCAAATGCCCTGTGCTTGCCAGAAGCCCTGGGTGTGCCAGCTCTGTGAATCCCTGATGAAAATAGAGACAGAGCTATATGCTAATCAGGGAAAGATTGTCTTTATAGAGTACAGCTGATAAGATGATTTGCATATTCTGGTTCATTGTTGTATTTCGAGTAAGTGACATTATTTCTTAAAGGAACTGGGGCCAGGGAGCCAGGAGCCGGCAGGAGGGAGATTTAAGTAGGAGATGCCTTGTCAGGAGTGGTTTGGGTATGGGGGTGGGGGAACAAAGCCAGTCTGGAAGCGGGGGTGGGGAGGGTGGATTTCAGGGAGACAAATATTTCTAAGGAAGGGCTTTGGCTGTCAGAGCTGCCAGAAATGAAGAGGCTTCCTCTTACCTGGCCTTGGAGGTGTTGAGGCAGAAGCTGGAGGAGCCTGGCCGGGGAGTCTGACAGAGGCTGAGAGGCGTGGCTGTCACAGGGTCCGACGCTGAGAGTCACCCGTTCTCTGGTTGGGCTTTTCTTCCGCAACCTCTGTGATGTCTGCATTTTTGATGGGCTTAGAATTATTAGTTTATTATGTTATTTTCACTAATTTACTCTTATTTTTGCTAGCAGTCGTTTGTTATTTGTTTGTTGGTCTGAGTTTCCTAGGGCTGCCCTAATTCATGGCCACAAACGGGACGGCTCGCAACCGCGGAACTCTGTCGTGTCACGGCTCTGGGGGCTGCAAACATAGAGTTAAGTGTCAGCAGCGCCGTGTTTACTCTGAAGCCTCCACAGGAGGCTCCTTCTTGCGTCTTCTAGCTTCTGGTGGCTCCTTCTGTCCTTTGGCTTGTGGCCCCATCACTGCAATCTCTGCCTCCGTCCTCTGGTGTCTCATGGGTCTCCCTGTGCCTTCTCTTCTTATGAGGACACTAGTCATTGGATTTCAGGCCCACCCTAAATCCAAGATGTCATCTCAAAATCCTCAACCAACTATATCTGCAAAGACCTATTTTTTCAAATAAGGTCACATTCTGAGGTTCTAGGTGGATGTGAATTTTGGGGGAACACTATCTCAACCCACTAACAATAGGTATAAAACGTTCTACCTGGGCTGTGTACTCCCCTTCTAATGCCATACCCCAGGAAGTCTCATGTTTTTATTGGTCAGGCCTCCCACGTGTATAGATGGAAGTAGTGGGAATAATGTTTCTATCCAGGGTCCAGGGCAGAGGACCTAGTTGGGAGCTGGGCTGCTGCTTTTCCCCTTGTCCCACAAGCCCTCGTCACCCCTGAGGTCAGCTGCAATCTTGTGTATGGCCCCGCAGCACTTCTCTGGGTCCCTGTCTGGGTTCCACGTGGCAGCTATGGAAAGGCACCCCTGCCCCCCGCCCCAGGAGTGGTGAGTATAACTGCCCAGAGCTCCAGCTGCTGTCTTCTGAAATCCTTTACCACTTTCATGCTGAGACTGTGCCTCCCATGGACTGCTCCGAGCCTGTACTGAGCTGAGTGGGGACACTAGGGAAGGTCCCTCCTTCTGATGGATGGTTGGCTCGAGGAGCACCCATCTCCCTTGCTGAGCACCCCTGTAAGTGAATGCTGACCACCTTTCCCGCTTGTCCTCTGCCTGGACTCAGGTCAGACCCACACTGTGGTCCGATGCTCTCCCAGCAACCCTGGCTTCTGGCTCATTTTCTCACAGTGTTTCCCCATTAATCTCTTGCACATCTAATCCTCTCCTGACATCTGCTTCTGGGAGCAACTGGACCAATGCAGGATAGATTCCTTAGTTTCCCTCCCTTGGAGAAGCATTGTAATGGTTCCTCAGTTACCCACAGCAGTGAGCAGCTCAGTGGTACCCTGTATCTACTTTTCTCTGGGCCTGTCCCAGTTTCCCTGCTCCTTGTTGGATCGCCTCTTAGCCCTTAGACAAGCTCTGCTCCTAGGATACCCCATGCAAACCCAGAATGCTACATATTCAGAGGAAAGCCTGGCTTTCTATAGGTTATGCTAGATATAAAATATGGACTCATCTAAGTTTAGACCTGGACACAGCCTCCTTTTATAGAGGGAACAGTGTTGGCCTTGGGGAGACTTGGTCTCTGTCCCTGATGTTTTTTATCTTTTGATGGGAAGTAGAGGGGAGGGACTGCACATCCTTTGGTTTTTCTAGTTTTTTTTGTTTTGTTTTGTTTTTGGTAAAGATTCTAGATTCCTCTCTCACTTCTTTTCCCCTCCACTATGTGACTGCCCAGGGTGCTTTTCTTTTCCACCCCCCTTCTTCCTCTTACCCCCAAGCGTTGCCTCTCACCACCCGCCTCCCTGCACCACCCCCTTGTAAGTCCATTCCCTGTGGTAGGTGGGAGGGTCTCGTGGCATTTGTTTTCCGAGTTTCTCACTCAGGGTGGGCTTTCTTCTCCTAGGATGGTTTTCGATCAGCTTTACACCCGCTACCAGTTCCTCTCTCCTCTCTACACAGTTTGCCCTGCACTGCTCTTGGTCTGGGCACTCGCTGTCCCTGAGACTTAGTTTGTTTTTCTACTTTCAGGAAATTGGAAGTCTGGGGGACTCCCTGCCTTCTAGTTATCGTGAAGGTGCATGTTTTATTTGTTCTTCTTGTTCTTTATCGTCTCTTGGAGGTGATATTGGGAGTTCTGAACAAAAATGGCAGCCATTACCTCAACCACGTGGAATCCCCCTCGCCCCGGCCGTTTCTGCTGTCTTTGTCCTAGCACTGCCCACCCCAGACTGAGTGCTCTGACAGTGGTGTTGGGGAGCCAGATGATACTGGCTCGTAAGAGCTCATGCTAAGCTCTCGGGAATTTTTCACATCAGTAGCTCGGAATTGGCACCGATGAGGGTGTTCACACCATGGACATCGGCCAGCGCGGCGAGCCCGAGCTTTCGCCCACCCTCCAGGTGTTTATCAGCGTTGACCAGCGCACCGCTGTTTACAGGGAGGTTTCTCCACTCGCCCGTGCACTGCCAGAGGCTCTCCAGAGCTCCCCGCATTCCTGTGCACGCAGAAAGGGCCCAGTGAGTGTTGAGGGAGAGTTGCCTACTGAATGTTCCAGTTGCTTATTGCTCTGTAGCAAACCATCCCCAACACCAGGGCAAAGCCGCCACCACTTTGTTATATTATCCTGTGGGGCAGGTCATTAGATAGTCTGCAGAGGGGTGGGTTGTCCTGCTCTGTGATTTGGGAAGACGGGCGAAGCTGAGTTGACTCGGGCTGAGCTTAGCTGAGACCCTTGACCAGAGGACCTACACACAGCCTCCCTATGCGGTCTCCAGCATGTGGTTTTGAGAGGGAGTGTCCTGAGATGGCAAGACAGAATCCAGGGGACAGCTGCATGACGTGTATGACCTAGTCTCAGAGGGCACGTAGCCTCACTGTCCCTGTACTTTCTTTATTGATCAGACCAGTCACAAGTGCACTCAGATCTAAGGGGAGGGGACCTGGACATCAACTCTCAAGGGTACCATGTTTTAAAAAACAGCCACACTGAATGATAAGACAAGGATGTACATATGTTGAGCACCCATTATGTGCCCGATCTTTACTTCTTCACAACTGCCCTGAAGGTATTATCAATATTTCCATTTTGCAGATGAAGAGATGGGCTCAGAGAGGTTAAGGAGCTTGCCTAAAGTCACACAGCCATAAATCATTATGATCTTTCTACTGGGACTCACTGCATTCATTTGTGGATTGTGCCGTGACTTTTGTCGAGTTGGGGGAGATGAGGATCAACAGGGCCCAGCCTTGCTTCAGAGAACATAACCCGAATGCTGTCTGATATATATGTACCCCCAAGGCATCCTAGCACCCAGCCAACTGTGGTTGGGTGTGAGTGGTTGCCTATAAGTCAGTCAAGGCCATGTGCGCCGAAAGTGCTGAGTAATTGCTCTTGTCCAGGCTAATTCAGCTTCATAACCTCAAGTCTGAAGTCAGTAGTGTGGAGTACTTTAAATTAGCTGTAAAATTTCAATCCAATTGCTAAACTGCCTAAATTATCAAGTTTGCTCATTGCTAGTTGAATGCATGCATAATTAATTTTTTCTAAAGTCTGGACTAAAAGCTGCTGAAATCAGATCTTTTTCTTGAATTAGATTCAAATGTCAGAGGGAAGTCTGGTTTTATGATGTAACTGAAACCGTGCGCAAGTTTAAAGAATTCTTAGTTGAGATCTATATTTGGGAGGAAGGTAAAAGTTAGGGGGCCTGTTTCTTTTAAAATCAAAGTGATACACTTAGTAACTGAGAGAGAGAGGGGGCTCCAGTAATGTTATATGTGAATCATAGTATTGTTAATGTCATTACCAAGATTAATATGTAACATTTGCTAGAATCTTGCAGAAGGTAAGCTCCACAAGGGCAGGGACATCTGTCCACTCCACCACCTGCTTTATCCCCAGGGGGTAGAAACTAGAGTTACGCGTGCATAGTAGACGTGTAATAAATATAAGTTGAATGAATGTGTTAGCTAATGGAAAGGTAAGTCGTTTCTTCCAGGATTACACAGCCGGGAAGCGTGAGAATCGAGACTTGAATACAGATTTTTGGACTCTTTTTGTCCTGTGCTGCTTTTTCCCTAAGTGTGTAAACACAACACGGAAGTTGATGAAGTATCTCTGAATTGGGAATCTACTCGGTCAGATTTTGATAGTTTTTATATTAGCCTAGCACTTAATGGTGGCGTATCTGTCCTATAGCATTGCGGGACCATAGAACTGTCTGTGATGATGGGTGGAACGGTGGATGGTGGAGTGTTTCTCCAGCTGCTTTGTCTGAAATGCTAGCCACTACCTACATATGGCAAGTGAGTGAGTAAAATGGGGCTAGTGCAACCTAGCAACTGAATTTTTAATTTCATTTAATCTGAATTCATTTAAATTTAGGTGTCAGCCACAGGTGGCTGGTAGTTGCCATAATCTATAGTTTAAAAGTATTCGTGTGGGGTGCCTGGGTGGCTCAGTTGGTTAAGCGACTGCCTTCGGCTCGGGTCATGATCCTGGAGTCTTGGGATCGAGTCCCACATCAGACTCCCTGCTGAGCAGGGAGTCTGCTTCTCCCACTGACCTCTCTCCTCTCATGCTCGCTCTCTCTCTCTCTCTCTCAAAAAAAAAAAAAAAAAAAGAGTGGGGAAGTTTCTAACCGCTTTAAAACAATCATTCTGCATAACTTAACACCAAAAGGATAATTTAAATAAATAAATAAATAAATAAAATAAAAGTATTCGTGTGTTGGTGCCCCCCACCCGCCTTGTTCCTACTCAAAATGCTGTTGGCCCCATGATGTTCATGCCAGTTACCTGTTGTCAGATACCCACAGCCAAACGGTCCTAGTGGAAGCAGGAATCTCGCAGTAAGCCCCACCATGGCACGAATACCCACTCCGTGTGAGGTGCATCTCTCATCGAGTGACCTTGTCTAGTAGGTGGTGTTATCCCCATTTTACAGATTCGAAAATTGAGACCCAGGAAGATTAGTGTTACAGGTATTTGAACCAATGTGTGATTTCAGATTTGGGCTCACCCACCTTCTCTGGGTGCTTCTCATCCAGCAGTCCTCCCTGGCCCTTGCTCCAGGGTATCTGGATCCTCCTGGCTGCCAGGAATGAAAAAGCCACTCAGAGTGGCATAAGCCATTAGGAAATCTGTGGGCTCCAATGAGAAGTCCAGAGTAGGGGAGGGCACTGATTGTCCACTCAATCCTGTAAGTGCCCCAACTTATCTCTGAGGCACAGTAAGCACAGTGCCTTTCAGAAGCCCACCAAAGGATTTACTCTATTGGAAAATAAGAGGAAGAGGACTTGTACACTGGAGAAGATGTGTTGATATGTAATAGTAATCATGCAGTCTTTATATCAATGCTGCCTTAAAATGTAATTTTTAGTACACACACACACACACACACACACACACACACACACTTGTATATCTGATTGTTGATTGTGGAAGGCCCAGGAAAGCAAAAATACCTAGGCCCACTCAAGTCATAATGGGGTCCTGTCCTCTAACTAAAAGAAACTTTTTTCCATAGTTCAGTGGCCCACATTTTGCAAGCAGATTCCTTCAGGGACCTGGGTGCTCTGATTGGCTCCCTCCTGCACCAGTCAGGATCCAGGAAAATGGTTTAGATCAGGCCAGGACCATGCACAACACTGGCCACTCCCCCATGGGGGAGCGGTGAGTCCAAATGAAACACTGGGTCTATCAGGGGAGAGAAGATGAATGCCCGGTAGGAGCCCACCAGTGTCCACTGTAACTGTTCCAAACACCCGGGGACAGAGAGTTGAAACATCAGTGGTGGTGTGGGAAAGGACAGCCACCTCCTTCAGGCTGGTTTCTAGTATCTGCTCTTGAGGAAAAGAAAATTGCTTGTAATTTAAGGAGCTCCCAGCAGCAAATGTGCTTGCTCATATTAATGATTGGATTCATCATAGGTATGAAGGAGAGCAAGAAGAAATTTTAGGCTCATCGTCTGATCACTTCTAGTCTTTTCTGTGAAAATTATGATTCTTTATTAAAGCACGAGCCCAGTAATCTCTATGCTTTCTTTATAAATGAAGGCACCCATTGTTTTGGGGCACGTTTGAAAACATGGACCTATCAGGTCTGAATGAATTGCCTTGCTCATTAAACCTCAACTCTTTGGTTCCGTTTGGATGAACCCCTAGTATTCAGGACCACGAGTGGTAAGAATTACCCCTTTCCTTGCCCAGAATGGTTTGTGAGGATCTGAAGCCTTGGAGCTCTTACTCTTGGCTCAGACTTAGACTCAGTTTTAAATCTGGCAACTGATTCAGCAGCACTCAGAGGGGAGAGGGGCTCCGCCCCGCTCTAACAAGAGCGGGACCTCTATAAGGAGGCAGGTGGGGCTAAGGGCAAAGCAGTTGGGGGCCTTAGCAGCTTTAGATGTGTGTGTGTGTGCATGTACACTTGTGTGTGTGAACACATGCATGCACATATGGGCACACATGTGGGTGTCCCAATTTGCACAGGCAGAAGCTGGGAGATGTGCAGGTAAGAGAAGTTGGCTGACAGGGAACCCACACTCCATCATGCCGCAAACTCGCGCCCTGTCTTCTTAGGGAAAGACATCACCAGCAGTACTTGGCACAGGTGTTGGAGGCAAGGTGGTATGTGAAGGCAAGTTCCATTTTCAGGAGAGGTTCGGGTCACATACAGAGCAGTGAGTGAGGTGCGATTGCTCAGAGGAAAAGTCAAGTGCAGTGGCAGAGCTAATAGAAAAACTTTGAAATAGCAATGCCCGTACTTTTTCTATAAGGGAGAGAGAAAGAAAGGTGTTACCACTTGAAGAGGGCAATTTCATAGCACGAGCAAGGGTTTCACGGCCTAGCGGGACTCCAGAGCTGGTCAAACCCCAGCAGATGTCCAGAGAAGGCTCTGGCCTCGGCAGGTGCGGTTCCGGAGGAGGGTAGTGCTAGGCTGCTGCCTAGGTGATTAGCTACCTTCCTCTCAGAATTTGTGTATCTTTATAACATGTGGCTTTAGGACACCAGGGTAGAGGCAAAAGTCCTGGGTTCGAGGTCAGCCCAGGCTTCTCATTCTTTCTTCTCTCAAGCTTGCCTGGTCTCTAACTCATTTCATCTGTAAAATTGGGTTAAAATTAAAACAGCTTATTCTTCGGTCCGAGTGGGATCATTCTAAACCCGTGCAGATATTACTGTCGTGTCTCACATCTTGTGACTTCTCGAAGCATTTATTCCGACTTGTACTTGTTAAGGGTCTGGAGGGAAAGCTACGTTTTTCTAAAATTCTCCATGTTTGAGAAGCATCCATATCGGATTAAAAGTCATTTGGCTATCGTCCATGGAAACGAAACGTCTTGGGAGAGTTTTTTTCAGCCGAAAGTCTGGCTGCCAGTGTCCAACTTCAGGCCCAACTAAATATGCAGATTTAAGACTCGAGGCTCCGCCCGGAAGAGCCACGTGACCTTGGGCAAGTTAGCTTCTTGTAAAAATCATTTTTTTCTGTGCTGTCGTAGAGGGGCTGGGCTGGATTGCCTCTGAGGTCCCTGGTAGCTCATTTGGTTTGTGATTTTCTTAGTTAACCGAGCTTTGGATCGGGGGTACTGCTGAAGGGTCAGAAACCAAGGAGAGTGGCCGCGGGCACGGCACAGATGGTATGCTGGCACTTGCATCCACTTCGAGACATCCTTGACGGGGGCTCCCCTGTCACCTGCCCTGTGTGGATGTGTGACAAGGTGGTCGCTGCTTCCAAGGCACAGCTTTTCCCTGTGCAGCTTCTCCAAGTGTTAGGTATTCATAATGAGTCTAACAGACCTGCAGGTGAGGACAGCTTACAAAGCCCTCTGGAACGCAGTACTTCTACATGATTGTTCCAGATGATTCCTGCATTAGCCAGAACAGTGAACAAGAGATTGGGGAATAGCTTATCCCAACACTGTCTCATTCATGGCGCTGAAACCCTGGACATGGCAGCCAGGGCTTCTGGGCTCTTCTTCCTGGTCTCCCTCCCTAGGTCCCAGAGCAGGGGCTTCCAGTGGTCCAGGTGTCCTCCGGGGATGGATGAGGCTGACGAGCCGCAGCACAGCTTCTTGATATCTTGGCCTCTGATCTCAGTTGCTTATTCAAGGAGAAAGTCCAGGAGCAAAGGCGGGCTCAGAGCTTCATGTGGACCTCTGAAACTGGGGCCACCTCTCCAACCCAGCCTGTCAGGGGCTGAAGCTAATCTACCTGAAGGCAGTGCCTACATCCTTTCTGCTCAGCTACCTTGCTCAAACTGAAACACGGTAGGTTCCCACATCCTCTCTCCTTTATTCCCAAGGGAAGATGATCTCAGTGATGTCTTAGAATTTGTTTCCTTGCAACTTCTCTGCTGGTTCAGCTCTCCAGGGTAATCCAGAAAAGTTCTAGCCACAGGCAAGAATGAATGCTTACTGACTGAATGAATGCTTGTTTCTCTCCCTCCAAAAAGAAAGCATTTTAGGTCACTTCATGATGGACAGGACAGAATAGGAAGCTTTGTACATATGACATGCAAAGGGGACTAAGGGCCATCATGGTGTTTCTTCAGGTAATAAAATTAGAGCAAGGACTTGTCTAGAACTTATAATGAGTCAGGCCTTTTTAAATATAGGTGTTTACATCACTTAAATCAAATCTTGGGATTCCTGGATGGCTCATTTGGTTAAGCGTCTGACTTGATTTCAGCTTAGGTCACGATCTCAGGGTTGTGAGTTTGAGCCCTGCATTGGGCTCCGGCACGCAGTGCAAAATCTGCCAGGGATTCTCTCTCTCCCCCTCTGTCTCTCCCTCCTCCCCCGACTCATGCTTGATCTCTGTTTCTCTAAAATAAATAAATAAAATATTTTAAAAAATCAAATCTCATAATCCTAAGAGCATTGTTACCTGGCTTGTACAGCTAGGGAAATGGAGAAACAGAGAGGTTAAGTAACTAGTCCAAGATCACACAGCAAGTAGCAGGAATTTAACCCAGGCTCTTAACTACCTCACTAAGATTTCACCTTGAGCTAAACCAGAGATCAGACTCATTTCCATATCTTTTTTTAAAAAATAACAGATATGATTCACATACCATATGATTCAGCCATTTAAAGAATATAGTTCAATGGTAATTGGTATACTCACAGAGTTGTGCAACCATCACCACAATCAATTTAGGAACATTTTAATCACCCTGAAAAGAAACCCATACCCATTACCAGTCACTCTCGATTTTCCCCCACTTGTCAACTACTAATCTTTCTGTCCATATGGATTTGCCTATTCTGGACATTCTCTGTGGATGAAGGTGTACGCTATAGGGTCCTTTGTAACTGGCTCTTTCACTCAGCATAATGTTTTCCAGGTTCTCTCCAGAGCTTTGCCCAGGCTGGTCCCCTTACCTGCAGTTCCCCTTCTCTGGCTGGCAGGGAATGTTCCCTGAGTCCTGTCTTCCTCAGTGGTGGCACGTTCCTATGCAGGCTTTGGGGAAAGGTGGACTTGGTGTGAACCCAGGTCACTACATATTGTGTGCTCTTTGAAAAGCCCGTTAAACCTCTCTGAGCCTCAGTTTCTTCATTTGTGAAATGGGTATAAACTGGTCTTGCCCTCTCTGGTTTGCTCTGAGGATTAAGGAGATAGTTGCCTAAATGCATTCCTCAAGACTATGACTGGCCACACAGTCAGTAGAATATGGATCCAACTGGTTGTGGACCTACCTGAAAAATTCAGGGAAACCTCTGAGCCCATGTCATCAAAAAGGAGTGATCCTAACCATCACTGCCTCCTCATAGAGCCTTCTAGTATGAGGTGCAGTCACGCTGTCATCCCATTTGACTCTCTCCGTACCCTGGTGAAGGGAGACACCATGGCCATCCCCAGAGAAAGGCACAGGCCCTCCCCAAGATCCCCCCTACTGCCCCAGGAGGAAGTGGCTGAAGTGGTTTCTGGCCAAGCCTGCCTTCTCTCCGCCCCATGGTCTCCCAGCTCCATGTAGATCATATAGGGTCTGAGGACAGGGAGCTGCTGGTAGGAGGAAGAAGATACACAGGAACAATATGGGCACCTAGGTCTCCTGGGCAATCTGGAGCCCTGGGCTGGGTGTTGTTTATTGGTCTGGGGTTTCCTGCTTGAGTAGACGAGTGGTGACGTGGTGACGAAAGTGGGGGTGGGTGTAGGAGGAGAACACAGGTGTCCCACTGGTGGGTGTGCATCATAGCAACTGGGATGTGGGCTAGATTTCATCCCCCTCGGTGGGGCCACAGCTGGGAGCCTTTCCTCCTAGCCCAGAGTGCATGCTGGCTGAAGTACCAGGTTCCCGGTCCTGGTTTCACAAAGGGTATTGCCTCCTGGGTGGGGGCAGATGGTGAAGGCTCAAGAGGCCAGGAGGAGGGCTTCCGGGGAAGTGCCGGGCCAGGTGATGGAGGAGAAGTTGGGTGTTGCAGAAAACCCTGTGGGTTATCAGGCAGATCCCTCTGCTCTCATATCCTCCTGTACACGTGGGGAAACTGAGGCCCAGAGAGAGAAAGGCTCTTGCTCAAGGTCCCACTGGAAATCAGTGCCAGCTGCCCTGCACTTGCTCCGGTTCCTTGCCTGGCCCGCCCTTCTCAGGGCACTGGCCAGTGCCCCTACCCTCCCCCGAAGCCTGGGCATTCTTGCCTTCTACTTTTCTCCACCAGCTGCTACCCAGCGGCTCCTCTCTGCCCCCTCCCCCTCCTCCCCAGTGACTTTCTTACTCCCCCCTCCGCCTCCCGCCCAAACTCTGTCTTTGTTGCAACCACCCACCCACCTTTTGTTTAACATCTCATTTCTTTTCTACGAGAAGACAGTATTTGAGCAATTAGGATAATTGAAGTTTTTTTCTTTCACAGTTCTGGCCAAATATATCAACCTTTCATTGAAGTGGGGCGGGACGCCTGTGCCCCAGTGGGGGCCAAGTTCATGTTGCACCACAGGCTGAAGGGGTCAGGGTGCGTCTTACTTTCCTTGCTCGGCCAGCACCCGCATGGTGAGCTCATGTCTCCTGAGACCTGTGGGTTCCCGCCTTACTGCGCCAGCCTGTCCTTCACGTGTGCCAGGATATTTGAAGGTGGGGCCAACCTTACTGGGGCTCCCCATTGCTCTCAGGAAAAGCCTGGCTCTCCTCGGCTCATAGGCTCTCTTCATTCTCATCTGCCCTGCTGCCCCTGCTTTTTTGCTGTTCCCACGGGATCCTCAGTTCTCCAGCCCCATGGCATTCCTTGCAGATCTGTGCACCTGCCAGGCTGTCTCAGGCTGGAGGAGGTCGTGGCCCCTATGGAGAGACCCTGCCTCTGAATCCTGGCTCAGCCTCTATCCCCCCCCCAGCCCCTGGGGCCTGGGAAGTTACAGAGGTGCCCAGGGCCTCGGGGTTCCCATCTGAAAAATGCGTAAAAGGCCCTCAAGATGTCCTTGTCCCGGTCCCAGAACCTGTGAAGCTTACCCTCCGTGGCAGAAGGGACTTGGCAGTTGAGATGAAGTTCAAGATCTAGAGGTGGGAAGACTGTCCTGGATTATCCAGCGGGTCTGATGTCATCCCAGGGGGCTTTAGGAAGGAGGCAGGAGAGTCCAGATAGAGCAGGAGACAGGGAAGTGGATGCAGGGGTCCGAGTCAGAGCAGAGCGGAAGAAGCTGCCCCGCTGACTGTGCAGGGGGCAAACGGGACCACAAGCCAAGGAGCGCAGGTGACCTCCAGCAGCTGGAAAAGGCAGGGAATCGGTTCTCCCCTGGAGCCCCCGAAGGGCAGCAGCTCTGCCAGCACCTTGACTGCAGCCCGGCAAGGCTGGATGTGAACTCCGGACCTCCAGAACCGAGGGCTACCCGTGCATTTATGTCATTTTATGGCCTGAAGGTTGCAGTTTGTTGCAGCAGCTGTAGGAAACTAATACAGGCACCTGCCTCACTGGCTGTGATGAATCTGTGAGCTAAGACTGGGGCTTAGAAGAAAACCGGCCGGGGCGCTTGGGTGGCCGAGTCGCTGAAGTGTCCGACTCTTGATTTCAGCTCGGGTCGTGATCTCAGGGCTGTGAGACTGACCCTGCGTCGGGCTCCTCGCTGAATGTGGAGGCTGCTTGGGATTCTCTCTTTACGGCACCCACCCCCACTGCTCATACACTCTCCTCTCTTTAAAAAAAAAAAAACAAAACCAAAAACAAAAACAGCATCTGGCCCACAGGCACTCAGGAAATATCAGAAGTAGTAGTAGGAGGGGGAGACTGTAGCGGTGTCACTTCTCTTGGGGCGCTGCGTGTCCCATGTGGGATGCCCGCCTCTGCTGTCTCCCTTCCTACTCAACACCCAGCACTTGACTATTCTGTTGGCCTTTCCTGATACTACTTGCTTATCACCCCCTCCACGAAGCCCCCTCTGACCCCTTCCTGGTGCTGGAGCCATCTTTTCCATCTCCCCTCAGTTGCCTGTGCTATGCCTCCCAGCCCCCATCACCCTGTAGTGTTATGCTCTGTTCTTGTGTCCACCTTCCCTCACACTGGACCATTCATGCATTCGACAGGTGTTTATAACGTGCTCATGACACACCAGGTGCTATTCTCAGTGTGGGGGATACATTTCACCAAACAGATAAGGATCTCTGCCCTCATGGAGTTTACATTCTACTCTAGTGAGGAAGAGAAAAAAAACAGTCAGTCATTTAGACAATCAGAAGTTATGTGATGTGGACAAAACGACAGCACGTAGGTGGGATGTAGAGTGTGTGAGGGGTGGTGGTGTTGCCATTTCACATGGTGTAAGTGATTGTAGAGTCCATAATTTCTGGAAAATTAATAACTAAAATATTTTTAAAATGGAGCCATTACGGCGTGCCAGCTGCTGTGCCTAGTGCCTCACACAAATTATGATGTTTGGTTCTGATTATGAATTATGTGCCTGTGAGATAGACATTCGTGTTGGCACGCCCATTTTGCAGACAGTAATGCTGAGAGTCATGCCGCTAGGAAAGGGCATTCAGGCCAGGCTCTGTATGACTTTGAAAGCTCATAAGCCTCAATCCCCTCCATGGGACTGATAATGGGTCCCAGGTTGGGCCAGCTCAGGTCCTGATTCTAGATGATGCAACAAACATCTGTAGGAAGCTTCAGGCCCCAGGTCACCCAGAGCCAGTGGCTTGGAGAGGAGTCAAACCCAGTTCAAAGTGTAAGTATGACCAGGAGAAGACTGGACTTGAGCAAAGACTCGGAGGGCATGATGGAGTGAACTGTGTAGACACCTGGAGTAAGAGATTTTGACACAGAGAATGACAAGTGCAAAGGTCCTGAGGTTTACTATGCATTATGGGTTGAATTATGCCCCCCCAAAGATATGTTAAGTCCTGACACCCCAGTATTTGTGAATGTGACCTTATTTGGAAATAGAGTCATTGCAGATATAATTAGTTAAGATGAAATCACATTGGATTAGGGTGTGCCCTTAATCTGTTATGACTGGTGTCCTGTAAGGAGAGGAAAAGAGACACAGAGAGAGACACACAGAAGAACAGAGGATTGGTGTGTGACCATAGATGCAGAGATTAAAGTGATCCATCTATAGGAACAGGAATGTCAGGTGCCAGCTGTCACCCAGAAGGTAAGAGAAAGGCATGGAACAGATTCTCCCTAGAGCCTTATGAAAAGACATGGCCCTACTGAGACTTCAGACTTCCAGAGCAGGGAGAGAATACATTTCTCTTGTTTCCAGCTCCTCAGTTGTGGTAATTTGTCACAGTAGTCCTGGGGAAGGAATGCAGATGTAGCATGCGTGTGTGTGTGTGTGTGTGTGTGTGTGTGTGTTTAGAGTAGAGAAGAAGGCAGCCTGGCTGAAAATGAAGGGAGGGGACGTCAGAGAGACACTAACTGGGGTCAGGCCATGTGGGACTGGGGGCCACTGCCAGGGCTTTGACCCCAAGTGAGCGAGGACACCACGGGGAAGGTCGTGAGCGTTGGAGTGCCACGGTCTGACATAATCTGTTCTTCAGCCTTATTTCTCTAGCAGCTTGCCAGTGTGTGGCTGGTACTCAGCAAACATTCCCTCCTTTCTGTCCCAGTAGAGGTTCTGACTTGGTGGCTGTGAAATACATATGTTATTGGTGGGATGGAGGAGGGGTGACCAGGTTCTTGCAACATGGAATGTGCTCTGATAATTATAATATTTAGGTTGACAAAAGGATACATTTTTCACTCGGGATGCCTGTAGACATTTTTCTGTGTGTGTGTGTGTGGCAAGACACAGTTTTCATCTTAAAACCTTAGAGTCAGTTGTTTTGTATTTTGATTAAAAAATTGTGCATTTTTAATGCAAGCCCATAAAGCATTGATTTTCAGATTCTTGATGTGGCTGATGTATCCTACAGATAAGCTTCCATTCCTTCTCCATGAGGCTTTCAGCACCGGATCTCTGTAGGCACGTTATTATGGGGAAGCATTGATTTTTGCCTAGGACACTATGCCTCCTCTTTGAGGAAATGAAAATTATGACCAACGAAAAGCCATGTTTCAAAGTGACTTTGATTCTTGTTGTTTATGATTCAGAAATGAAGCCGGGAAGAAAGGACCCTACTCTTCCATATTAACTCTTTGGCCCCGCACGTAAAGGGACACATTGCTCCTTGAAGGAGCCCTTAGTCGGCCCCCAGGGTTCCGGGGCTAAGTGACCACTGTCACTCCCACCCTGTAAAGCTGTCCTGCTGGGACCCAAGGTTTTGCATTCCATCCCACAGCTGGCAAACGGAGGCTCGGAGGAGCACAATCCCCTTTTTGCGGTCCTAGAGCAGGTGGCCAGGTTTGACCGGACACTCAGATGAGACGAGATGTGTGTTCGGAAGGCAGAAATGATGGAGGGATGCACGATGTTGGTGCTGTGGAAACAGAGCAAGAGCTCAGAACAGGAACGCAAGACGGGGTGGGGCCCTTCTGAGTCTGGGTTCTGCAACTGGCTGGGTATCTTTAGCCCACATGCTCAACTTCTCTGAGCCTCCAGGTTCCCTCTCTGAAGTGGGGCAAACTGTCCCCCAAGTGGCCATCTCCTCGGACTGCATTCCGCAGGAGATAATAGAGAAAGTGCTTCATCGATGGTGAAGGACCCTTCATAAGCCAAAGGCAGTTGCTGTGCAGATAAGAGCATTGGTTGTAGAGTCCCTAATTTCTGGAAAATTAATAACTAAAATACCATTTTTTTAAAAAATGGAGCCATTACAGCATGCCAGCTGCTGTGCCTAGTGCCCCACACAAATGATGTTTGTTTCTGATTATGAATTATGTGCCTGTGAGAGAGACATTCGTGTTAGCACGCCCATTTTGCAGACAGTAATGCTGAGAGTCATGCCGCTAGGAAAGGAGGATTCAGACCAGGCTCTGTTTGACTTTGAAAGCTCATAAGCCTCAATCCGCTCCATGGTACTGATAATGGGTCCCAAGTTGGGCCAGTTCAGGGCCTGATTCTAGATGATGCAACAAACATCTGTAGGAAGCTTCAGACCCAAGATCACCCAGAGCCAGTGGCTCAGAGAGGAGTCGAACCCAGTTCCAAGGTTTCCTTCTTACCTCTTCTGCCAAATTACCACCTGCTTTTTGTCCCTGCTTGCTCTGGAGAGTATCTTTGTTCCTATACTTAAAAATCAAGGGGGCACATTGACAAAGAGAAATTGACAACCAAATGTAATGTGTAAATTTAAAAAAAATGGAATTAAAGAAAACAAAAAATGACACTTTGGGGACAATGGGGAAGTTTTATTTTTTTTTTTATTTTTTTTTTTTTAAAGATTTTATTTATTTATTTGACAGAGAGAGATCACAAGTAGACAGAGAGGCAGGCAGAGAGAGGGAGGGAAGCAGGCTCCCTGCTGAGCAGAGAGCCCGATGTGGGACTCGATCCCAGGAACCTGAGATCATGACCTGAGCCAAAGGCAGCGGCTTAACCCACTGAGCCACCCAGGTGCCCAATGGGGAAGTTTTAAATACAAATTCTATTTTAAATATTTTTTTATGAATATTTCTTTTTTAGGTATACCGTGGGAATGCTGTTATGTGGGAGAGGATCCATATTTCTGGGAGCTACATCCCAGTGTGGTCTTACATTTGCAACCCACACTCAAATAATTTAGGGGTAAAAACCAGAGAAAGAGATAAAGAAGGAGATGTGGGAAAATAATAATGATTGGTGAATAGATGAAAAGTATATGGATGTTAATTGTCCTATTCTTTCCAATTTTCTGTAGATTTGAACATTTAAAAAAATGTAACAGTGGAAGGAAAATAATTCAAGGGGCAATTCCATTTGCTGAAAGTCTTTTGTGGGCTAGCCTCTGGGCTGGATGCTGGCAGGAGCTATCTTGTATGTTTCTCCCAGCCTCTCTGTAAAGTAGGTGTTGTTATTTTCATTTTGTGAATAACCTAACAAAGCTCAGAGAAGGTAAGTAGCTAACACAAGGTCACACAGCAAGTGAATGGTTAGTTGCAGGTCAGGTCATTGTGAAGCTTTCAGTTAGAGGACAAATGAACCCTTCCTCCTTACCCCACTCCACTCTACCTTTCCTGGCTTTTTTTGCATTATGGGCATACATAGAGTAGAAATTACCTTTCATATCCTAACAGGAAACTCAAAGCTTGGTCAAAACAAAACAAAACAAAACAAAAAAACACCCCACACTATTAATCAGGACTCTGCCTCAGAAGCAAGGAAAACAGGAACTCCAAGTATCAAGAACTTCATTCGCTGACCAGAGTCCCTGTAGGAAGGAGAGTTCTGGAAAAATAAATGTTGACATTTGACACCACAGGAGCACCAATTTAAAAAGGCACTTTAAACCAAAATTGACTTCACAAAAATCAATATTGAAAAATCAGACTTGGATTCCAATGAAATATCAGTCTCTTGATGTTTATTGACTTGGGTAAATGTTGGCATTTTACAGCCCAGAATTAAAATAATGGAATTTTAGAGCTAGGCAAGACCTCTGAGATCATCCTGTTACTTACTAATATCTCTTTCTGGATGCTTCTTTAGCAGGACATTGTTTTTATTATGTTTAATTATCCAGTCTTAAACCGTGTTTAATTTTATAAATCTCCTCCAAATCTTGGTCCTATAGGCACAAGTTCTAGTAACTATTTTCAGGAAGAAGAGCCAGGGTAGGCTTAAACTAAAGCTGGCCCTTTAAGGGGAGGACCTGGGGTCCGGGAGCTGAGGACAGATGAGGCCAGAGCCCTGATGCTCACTTCCTCACCATGCTCCCAGCTCCAGGCCCTTCATCAGGTGGCATCAAGGAAGTAGTTGTCAGCAATGGCTTATTCACTAGAACATGGTAGTGAGGCAGGAACCCTCTTAACTGGATGTCAGCTGGGGAAAAAGAGAGGGAGGGAGGGAAGAGAGAGGCACTCTTTTCCTTCAGATGGAAGCATCCTTTGTTACTGTTTTAGGGATAAGATACACAACAGGCGGGGGCACCTGGGTGGCTCAGTGGGTTAAGCCGCTGCCTTCGGCTCAGGTCATGATCTCAGGGTACTGGGATCGAGTTCCGCATCGGGCTCTCTGCTCAGCAAGGAGCCTGCTTCCCTCTCTCTCTCTCTGCCTGCCTCTCTGCTTACTTGTGATCTCTGTCAAATAAATAAATAAAATCTTTAAAAAAAAAAAAAGATACACAACAGGCCATTAAGTTAGAGATACTATTGTTTCATTCCAACGTTCATTCATCTGCCTAATTAAATATCGCACACAAGCCCCCAGCTACTGTGATCAGACAGTCCCCACAAAGTCAAGATTATAAGGAAGGCATGAGACCGGTAATTAGGTTGTGCCTGGCTCCCCTTCAGAGGGCCCCTATTACCAAGCCATTGAGAGGGAGCTTGAGGAAGAAAGGTAGACGCCCTTCCCACCGTCTGAGACCAGAGAACTGGGGTCACAGGGTCAGCGTGCTCCGAGGCCTGACCACTGTGGGAATGCAGACCTCTGACATGAGTGGAAGACATAATTCTTAATGATGGCAAAGAGATAGAACAGTGATTTTTTTTTTTTTTTTGAGTGCTTGCTACCTGGGTACTGGGCTAAGCTTTTATTTACAGTTTTTAAAATATATTTTTTAAAGATGTTATTTATTTATTTTTGAGAGAGAGAGTGGGGTGCATGCGCCGGGGGAGAGGCAGAGGGAGACGCAGGTGCCCGGCTGAGCGGGGAGCCTGATGCGGGGACTCAGTCCCAGGACCCCAGCGTTCATGATCTAAGCAGAAGGCAGATGCTTAACCAAGTGAGCCACCCAGGCGCCCTTGGGCTAAGCTTTTTATCTACCTTTCTCCTTTTAGACAACTCCATGGGATGGATGTCATCCCATTTTATAGATGTAGAAATCCAGACTTGGAATGGGAAGGAGTCCTGCTCCAGGTCATAGGGCCTGCAGGAAGGTAATGAATCCAAGCTGGACCCCGGGCTCTAGCTCCAAGTCCAGGTCTTGCTGGCGATCGGTACTTCCAGGAGGGTCCAGACACACCTGTCAGCCCAGGAGGGTCCAGCACCTGTCAGCCACACCCCCCTTCCCACCCTCATTGCCCATCGGTTGGCTCAGTTTGCCAAGTATGTGGGGCCCTGCAGCCTGGGTTCCTAACCAACCCCTCCCCTACCTCCCTCACAGGAAGAGCCCTGTGAATGACACCACCGCTCCTGTGCTCCGCCTGTCCCCGCCGTGACTTTAGCACTTGCTTTACTGAACCT
The DNA here is from genome assembly GCF_002288905.1 of Enhydra lutris kenyoni. Taxonomy (NCBI): domain Eukaryota; kingdom Metazoa; phylum Chordata; class Mammalia; order Carnivora; family Mustelidae; genus Enhydra; species Enhydra lutris. The sequence goes on along the minus strand of NW_019154097.1, from coordinate 7,628,869 downwards.
TTTTTTTGGGTAACAAACAATCTGGTTCTCCCAGATTCACAAGAGGAGAGGTAATGGTTTTGAGGTGATCTAATCAGAGAACGGAGGCCAAAGAAATCCATTTAGGAACCCAAGTTATCTGATTGTGCAAAATAAGCCGGAAAAGTCCCATGTCCCTTGTCACTCCTGCTGAATCTTGGTATTTTGGCGTGGCCCACAGCGTATGTCTGATGCTTGTGCACAGACACAGCGTGGGAGCTCACGAGTGGGACTCGGATATCAGAGGTCTTAGAGGCCTTAGGGGTCCCAAAGCACACTGTGTCCCCACCTCTCCCCAAGCTGCATGTAGACCCCGTCCTCCAGACATCCTCAGTCTCCTTTTTGACTCCCTTGCAGAGCTTCACACCCCGCCTTTTATTTCTCTGTGCCCTGCTTCCCGTCACTCCCCAGACATTCCACCCCCTCCGAGGGCGGCCTGGGTTTCACCTAGTGGGTGGCCCAGGGCTGGGTCCAGAGTAGGGGCCCCGGACGCATTGGCTTCCCTTTGATTCACAGCAGTTTGGTATTCAGACGTGCACGTCTGATGGCAGCCTGCGACCATCCATCCCGAAGAGGATTTATCGTGGCGAGTTGGGAAGTTGTTTAAATGCAGCCCGGCACCTGGCGATGATCCTAGGTCTCACGGACGCTTTCAGAATGGGAATGGGGTGTGGCTCCTGGGGAAGCCTGGAAGGTGGGTGTTCCAAATAACACACCCGGCCTGGGCTTGGGAGGCAGGGCTCTGCATGCGGACAGCAGGGACATTTAAAAATGCCAAGGTCGGAAACTTTTGTTTAAAATTATGGAAAATCTACTCAGACGTCTGTACTCGCTGAGGTCCTGGGGGGCGATCAAGAACCCAGTCTGGAGTCTGCGGGTCTCTGAGCGGCTGGTAGGGAAGACGTTTGTTAAAACTCGTTCAGTTTTGAATGGGAGCTCTGCTTAGGGCTTTGTGTGTGCCTGGTTGTGCTTGTTTTGTTCACTGTTCTCACCAGCGGTGTGACACTGGGTTCCCAGTTGAGAGTGAGTCAGCCATTTGGGAGCAGGTGCCAGGTTGCTGGAGGCGGGGAGACAGCAGCAATGAGTGATAGCTTATCACCTGACCCGGAGGGTGAGAGGGGAAGGAAAATGTCAGACAAGGACCTAATGACTAAACAAGCATTTGGGGAACGCAGGGCAGAATAACCCCCACGCCCCATGCCTTTCGGGGGAGGGGGGGACTTCACACGCCCCTGGTGGGTCCACACTTGATGTCATAATCATCCGTTGGATTTGCTAAGCCCCTTAAGCTCTCTGAGCCTCCATTTGCTTATCTGTAAGACAGAAATGGTGATTTATTGGGTTTCTATGTATCTGGCACTGTTCTTAGCTCCTGACCGTGTCTGTTCATTGAATTCTCACAACTTACTAGGAAGCAGGCATCACTGATTAGCGCTGAGAAACCGAAGCACAGAACAGAGGCAAAGCGGCCCCCGCCCACAGAGCCCACCCATGGCAGACCCAGGATTCAAAGGCACGCAGCCAGGCTCCAGTCCCCGTCCTGACCATGGCTGTTAGTCAGGGAGCAAGAACCACACCTCCCTCACTGAGCTGCTTAGAGGGCTAGCCTGCACACACCGAGGGGTCAGACTAAAGCATCCGGGCTGCGTGTAGCACCATTCATTTTGGAGAGTGGGGAGGGGCCGTGGTTATTCCTGGACAGCGAGATTGGAGGGAAGGGAGGCAGGGAGGAGCTTGCATTCCCCGCTTGACCAATATATATGCTACTGTATTGTTGGAATTTTCCACAAGCGTGTGTTACCTTAGCAGTTTTAAAAAAACGTTCTTGGGGGGAAAAGAAAGAATTGTAAAGGATAAGAACGTGTTTCAAACCTGCAGGCGTGTCTACATGTGCATTGCATTTAAAAAAAATGAGTGCATCAAAAAATACTTGGAAGTTTGGGCTTAGGAAGATATACATTTGGGTTATCTAGAAACTCACTCCTGTGACACAGCACTGGCTCATGCTTCCACGGTGGACATTGCTTGTTGCTGTGCCCATGGGCTGGTGGTCTTTCCTCATTTCCTCTGTAGTTCTCACACGGGGAAGCCATTCTCTGCACCTCTGAGGGCTGTGACTGTCATCTGGTCCATCGGCGTCGGCACGGATGGTACAGGCTGGCGTGTCTGCACCTGCCGGGGCAGGTGATCCGAAGGCAAGTGGGACAGCATCTCTGTCTCTCGAGCCCATCCGGTGCGGCATCACAGGTGGACCCGCCAGCCTCGGGTTGGACTGAGAGAAAAGCCTGGGGGAGCAGTTTGTTCTGTGGGGGAGATCAGGGAAGAGAAGCTGTTCCGGGCTGAGAGAACAACTTTTGGTAAAGCAGAGAGGAGGTTTATTTACCTTGAAAGTCTATATCTGGGCAATAAAATCCTGTGTAGAAAGAGCCAGTGCCTGGGGCACCTGGGTGGCTCAGTCGGTTAAGCATCTGCCTTTGGCTCAGGTCATGATCCCAGGGTCTTGGGGTCGAGTCCTGCATCAGGCTCCTTGCTCAGTGGGGAGTCTTCTTCTCCCTCTGCCCCTGCTCCTGCTCCCTACCACCAAATAAATAAATAAAATCTTTAAAAAAAAAGAGACAGCCCCTGGATGAACTGAGTTTGTGGTCTCAATTTCTGGTCAATTTCTATAGGGCTGATCTTCATATATTTGTTCCTCCCTCCCTTCCTTCCTTTTCCTGCTTCTGGTTACCAGGTTTGTTTGTTTTTTTTATCAGGTACAATAAGACATGCAGATAAGGAAATGACTGTCACAAAGGGAGGAGCTTACCCTGGAAGTCTCTCTCCTAGATGCGGGAAGCCTGCAACACCAGGCAGGGTGCACAGGGAAGCCTTAGGGTCTGCCAGGAAGCAGAGGAAGGGAGGGGAGACGTGGACAAGAGCCTTAATTGTGGTTTCCATGGGAAGGATCTGGCGAGGCAGAGTAAGCAGCTTACGATTGGCTGGGTCAGATAACTTCCCTAGGTTCTCGGGCTTAGGGCTGTCAGTCTTCTGGTACCTGGATTTAAGTTGACTAGGTCATGTTGATAGTGGCCCAGAGTGTGAAAGCCCCCCAAAATGAACAGACTGGGGCTCTGGGCTCTGGATCAGCTTGCATATAGAAGGCCTACAGGCTAGTTATTTATTATCTTTAGGAATTGTCTAAATCTGGGAGAGGTGGTCTGCAAGGCTCCATATGTCAAACCTGATCCTTCCTACCCTCCCTTCCTCCCTGCCTTCCTTCCTTACCTCTTTTTCCCTCCTTCCAAAGTGAAAACATATCACAAAATATTTCAAACACACAGAAAGGAAAAAAGCAATATAGCGACAACATAGCTTGTACCTACAGCTTCAGTTTGAAAAATGCGAATATTTTTTCCCCAGATCTTATTTTTCAAAGAACTGAAGCATTGCAGATGCACCCAAAGCCCCCTTCTAGCCCTCCCCCCCTCCCATTCCCTGCCCTCCTCCTTCTGCAGAAATAACAACTGTCTGGAAGTTGGTTGTATTTTTCCCATCTCTATTTTTATATTTTACTACAGATGTACATGTCCATAAACAATATATAGTATTTTTAAAGCTTTGTATAAACATCACACTGTACATAACATTCTGCATTCCATTTTGTTATACCCCTTTTAGTTTGTCTTTTAATAGGTGGTTTTAATTGGTTTATATTTATTGTGATTGCTGACATATTTCTACCATCTTATTTTGGGTGTTCCTTCTGCCATTCCCTTTTTTTTCCTCTGCTGACGTAGTTATACCCTTAACATTTTAGCATACATTCTAAATTATATTTCTTTTTTCTCCTAAAATCTAAAGTTATACAGTATCTTTCTCCTCTACTGAATTTGACAAGTATTGTCCCAATGCCTAACAATCCACTAAATACCTTCTCTCCATTTCTTGTTTCTTAGAATTTGGGGTCCACTGATTTGAAAAATTAGATGTTTTTAGTTAACAGTTACATTTGCCTACAAATGTTACCAACGTCTTTGCTCACTTTTTTCCCCCCTCCTTCCATTTCCTCTTGTAGGTTCACTTTTCTTTTTGCTGAGTTCATCTTTAAGTAGTACTCAGTGCATATGATGGAGGTCAAGGGTAGTCTTACTAGTATTTGGAAGTCTTAAAATGTCTCTTTGTTCCTCTCATTCTTGTGTAATAGTTTAGCAGGGTATAGAATTCTAAGCAAACGGTAATTTGCCTTCAGAACTTTATCTTCTGGACCTCTGGTTGCTGATAAGAAGTTTGCTGTCCATCTAGTTATTGATTCATTGTGAACCATCTTTGTCTGGTGCAACTCCTAAGGCCTATGTCTGGAACCAGCTTACTGTCACTTCTGTTGTATTCTTTTCACCAAACCAAGTCATAAGGCCAACCCAGATGCAAGAGATGGGAAAGTCAATTCCACCTTCTAATGGAGGGAGCTGCAAAGTCATATTACAAAGGCCATGGGTACAGAAAGGGCTCAATAACCTGGGCCATTTTTTCATTCAGTCCAACATTCTGCTCTGCTTCCTTATCTTGCCACCCACAAGCATGCCGCTTTGTGTGGACTGAAGTGCCAGGCAACAGTTGGTAGAACTTTGTTCCAGCTTTTCTTCTGAGTAGCAGAAGCTGTTCCCTACCTGCTTTGCTTTAAATAGTGAGCTTGGCTCTGGTTCGCCTTTGCATTGAATGTGGCTCTGTCCTTGCATTTTCTGGGGATGCTATGAATCTCTTTTGTCCTGGAGAATTTCACTGCGAGATACCTTTGACTGTTTTGCACCCAGAGCTCATGAAGCCCACCAAACCCACAGCTTCCTCTTCATTTACCACGTGGTGGGGCTTTTTTCTTTTTTTTTCCTTGAGCATTTTGTCTTATTTTTGAGTAATTTATGTCTTTAAATTTTCTATTTTTGTTTTTCAGCTATCATTGCTGTATGTTTGGTGCAGTGGGGAGGAAGAAATTTCAAGATGTGAATTTAATTTGTGATACCACCTTGGCTGGGATTCCTATGTTTACTTTCTTCATAAAACTGAGCTTGTCACATTCTTTAGGAAACAGATGAGGTTGTGACAGCTACATCAGAGTGTACATAATTGTGGCAGTGAGAACAAAAGCCCAGACTCTCAGGTTTAGAGGGGGCCTTCCAATGCTTTAATCTCTTCTATACCCATCCCACAGCAGGGGCATCCAATGCCTGGACACCTCCGGGGCTGGCTGGCCTGCCTCCTCTTCATCCCGTCAATGAATAGCCCTGGTTTTTAAAAAGTTGCTCTTTTTCAGCTGGTATCTGCCTCCTTATGGATTCTCTTACCCCATCCCCCCAACCCCCACGTAGTTCTGTTTTTATTCTCTGGAATGAAACAAACCACATCTGTGCTTTCTGCTTTTGAGAACCCTTCAGAATGTAGAGGCCATGACCAGGCCCCAAGAGGGCTCTCCTTCAGGCTGAGCAGCTCCAGGTTCTGCAGCCTGAGCTTGTGTGATCTAATGGCCCATCATCTCCCCACATAGCTCCCACCATGGATACTGCTCATTTTCCCCTTTCTCATAGGCAGAGCCTGGGTGGAGCCTCAACGGTGGATTTAGACAGGTCCGAGCAGGTCCACTTCTTACCTCTTTGATTCTGGGGCCCATTCTCCTATAGGTGTACCTGTGAGCCATGTCATGAGGTGGATTCTCGTGGCTCCTTGGTCAACCACCATTCATTCATTTGTTCATTCAGACCTTGAGGGCACTGGGGACATGGTGATAAACAAGACTACCATGAAACTTGGGGTCTATCTAGTGTGGCAGAGAGATACAGTGTGACCATAAGCATGAGGACTAGATGCATGGTGAAGTGAGCATATATAAAAGATGACCTCATGAGTTTGGGAGGGAGCAATGTGTGCTCTGAGAGTACATCCTCATTTTCTAACATTTCCAAACTCAGATTCTCAAGAGAGGAGATCCCTGCCTTGCTAGCTCATTGTTCCTTGACCTACAAGGTCACAGGTCAGTGGCTAGCCTATGGCTTGGGTTTACATACCTTGTCCAATTAGCTATGCCTGGGATGTTTTCAGCATCTTTGCACA
>NW_019154097.1:7539491-7622760 GCF_002288905.1 Enhydra lutris kenyoni | reverse complement strand
CCATCCATCCATCCATCCATCCATCCATCCATCCATCCATCCATCCATCCATTTCTTGGGTACGCTGGTGATTCAATGAAGGAATCTGTGGCAATCTTCATTGCTGAAGAAGTGCAAGTAGGAATTATGTAGGTCAGGGATGGGGTGGGGGTGACAGTAGGTTTGGTGGCCATGATGTTGGAAAGAGCATGGTGCACAGACTATGGCTGGAGCCTGGGGCATGAGTGCGAGTGTGGGGCAAGGTAAGCTCTTCCATCCCCAGCACCAGTGTGGTCATAGTGAATGCTTGACAATTATTCACCGGATCAGGAAGAGAATGATTGACTTCTGGGAGTCACAAGGTCTGGATTTAGCACCAACCCTGCAACCAACCAACTGTAAGCCCTCAGGAAAGTCACTTAACCTCTCTTGAGCTTCAGTTTGTAAAGCAGCATCATCATGTTTGCTCTGGCAGTGTTACAGGTGACTAGAAGGGCCAAAGGGAAAATGCATGACATGTCCTTGTAAGCTAGAAAGGGCTTTACATATGGAATCTTATCCATATATAATGGTTATTATTTCCATATTTAGAAGATTTTATTTATTTATTTATCTATCTATTTATCCATTCATTCATTCATTTAGAGAGGACACTGAGATCATGGCCTAAGCTGAAATCAAGAGTCAGACACTTAACTGACTGAGCCACCCTGGTGCCCCTATTATTGCTATTGTCATCAACACTAATGTCCAGTCAGCATCCCATAATGCATGTTTAAGGAAGGACTTGGCAGTGAGTGGCTCTAATCCATGAAGGTGTTGCCAAGTGTTGGCCAATCAACAAGCGATTTGTGAGGGCCTCTCCTGGTGCTTGGCCTTCTGAACCTTGTAGATGGAAGAGCAGAACTTGGAAAACATGGTCTTCTGGAACAGAAAGCAACACTAGGAGCCTAAAGGGCAACTGGTGGCCATTGTGCGAAGGGGAAGGGGAATGCTGGGCTGCAGACAAGACCCTGGAACTTTGGAGAGGCTGCAGTCCTTGGGATCTCATAGTGTCCCACTGAGGTCCTGTCCGGCAAATACAGTAAATACAGTAAAGTCTGACGAATGAGTGTGTGCATGTGGGTGGGTGGGTGGGGGTGGGTGGGGTGTCGGTGGGGGAGGTTGTTGAGTAAATTTCCTTGGCAGAAAAATGAGTTGATATCTCAAACATCAGTGTGCACCCACGTCATCATGGCTACTACTTAATAATGGACCATCCCCGGGGCTTCCTGTCTGGGGATTGTGGAGTAGAGCTTATGAAGCCGTATCATGAGGAGCCCCAGCCCGCCCCAGGTGAGGCTGATGCGGTTGGCAGCGTTGTCTTTGAAGAAGCCCACCCCGTGCCTCAGGCGCACCTCCATGCCCCCCGCTCCCCCTTGTCAAAATCCAGCCAAACAGAGTTTCTTAAAAATGCACAGAACACTATGGAAAAGCACAGATCTGACTCGGAGGTGATATTTTCAAACAGAATGGGACGTTATTTTTGTACCCATCAGTGGGAAGGTTCTTGGGGGTTAGCGAACCGGAGTCGAGTGTGTTGTTTCACGCTACTCTAATTGTGGTCCCTGAAGCTCTCCGTGGGAAGTGAAAACCAGAATATTCCTTCTGAAGATCCCATGTGCTACCCTGTAAGGTCTGTTTTGCAAAATTAATTAGCTTTGGGCCAGTTTCTTATCCTGAGCCATTTGGGATTTCCAAGCTGCAGTTAGAGAAAGTGTAGGTATGGGAAATAATTTCTTCTCCTGGTCTTTGTTCCCAGTGCACTGGCTTCGCTCCACCGACGTGCCGGGCCCAGGGCTGAGATCCAGAAATCACAGGCATGATCTTTGCCCTTGAGGGAGGGCAAAAAAAGCAAACACACAGCTGGAATAGGAAGAAGAGGAAAAGAAGTGTAGTTTGCAGGCTCGGGCAAGGTCTTGAGATACTCATGCCAAGCAAAGGGGGGAACCGGATGAAAATCAATTACAACATTTCCAGGGGTAAACTACTCCCTAAAAAGTAATTAGAAATATTAAATTCCTCCTCTCTCCAGCATGAATGAACGCCGGCTAGTAAGGAAACACAGTGGAAAAGTTGTTCCAGACCAAATTCTTTGCTCGAGAACATTCACCCAGGTCTTGGTGGCAGCAGGCAAGGAAGAAGTTGCTAGAAGAGTGATGTACAGCCTTCAGGGGTCTCCTTTATCTCACTGAAACAGGGAATGCCTTTGCAAATGAAGTGAGGTGCGCCGTGTGAGGCAGGCCAGAGAGAGAGGGTAATTATTTGTATGCACCCCGTTTCTTTCTTAGTTCACACTTATTAGCAGTTTGTTAGCAACAGGGATGATGCTGGCAGCTGTCCCTTGCATTCGCTCAGTCCTGGAATGTCCAGAGCCTGTGATGCCCATGTCTCGGCTCTCCCTCCGCACAGTTCCAGGAGGCGGCTAGAAGAGGAATCTGCATCTTACCAGTGAGGCTGCTGAGGCCCAAAGAGGTTGCCTGGCAGCACCCAGGGCCATGCCTGCCCCCCGCTCTAGTGTCTCGAGCTCTCTACTGGAGAATGTGGCCCCCTACTTTGTGGAACCCAGCAACTACTTGGGTGGGGTGGGGGGAGTTCAAAGAAAGAAAAGACTATGGCAGGTACAAGGTAGTTTGCTAAAAAAAAAAAAAAAAAAAAGAAAGAAAGAAAAACAGAAGCCAAGCTTCTCTAATGAGAGACTCGGTTCCTTTTCCTGCATCTTTCCCCTCTCCCCCTGAATTAATTAACGATGGCATATTGTTCCCAAGTGCTCAGACAGGTTTGTGTGTGTTTTAGTATTATTATAAGGAATGTTCCTGAGTGATATTAGGAGGAGCCATTGCACAAGTAAAATTTTTCTAAAAGCAACTCCGCAGCTCAGCCAGGGGCCTTCACTATGGCTGAGTTGTTTGGGGATGATGTGTTACTGGAAGTCACATTCTCAGGGAGCCGGGGAGCAGGGACGCCCTGATACCCGCTGACCTGGGCACATTCGTCCCATCTGTGAACTCCCGGAGCACCTCCCATCCTAAGCTCACCCCCCTGCTGGGTCTCACTGTCTCCCACCGGACATGCTCACAGTGACCAGCCCTTGACCCATACTGGCCTTGACAGAGCTTTTACAGACCGCGGTGAATGAGAAAAAGGATGAATTTTTCCTAGAGCCAACCTTGTTATTTTAAAGAACATCCATTCCTTGGAGATGCTGTTCTTCCTTTCCCCTCCTGTCCTTCCTCCTCCTCTTTCTTCCTATCATATCCTCTTTACAATTAAATCATGGTGATAGAAGATGTTAGGATCTGTTTATTCATTTTATTTTATTCTTTAATGTCCTTACATGAGAAAATAAAATATGACAACCTACACAGGCAGTCTGGTTCTTTTGGGAATTGTGTGCAGGAGCCTGGGCCCTGCCGTTACTGGTACTGGTGATGTTCCAGAAGCAAAGGAGAGGTCCGTGGAGCACAGGGAGGAGGTGGTCAGAATGGGCCTCCTGCGATCAGGGAGGATCTGGGCAGACAGGGGCATCTGAGCTGAGTCTGTGGAAGGCAGAGGGAGGAGGTGCCCACCAGGGAGCGGGCGTTCCAGAAGGAAGGTTGCTGAGCAAAAAGACAAGCAGCACTCAGAATGCTCTTGAGAACGCTGCTTGCTAGCTTGAGAAGGAGTCCGGGCAAGGAGAGGGGAGGCCAGCCAGAGGGGTGGGTGTCGAGCTTGGAGGCCACACGGGGCAGGTGAAGGACTTTGAACAAAGTGCCTTTGGTCCTGGAGAACCATGAAAACATTTGAGCACAGGGACATGATCAGCTTTTCCATTTAGGGAGCTCACTTCTGGGAGAAGGGTGGGCAGCAGCAGGAAGGAGAAGGGCTGAGAGTAGAGGAGGCTGCCTGCAGTCCAGGGCAGAGGTGACAAGGCCAGACAGGAGCACATGCCAGTGGGACAGTTGCACAGATGGCCCAGTTGCACAGATCTTAGCAAGCAGAACCTTCGGGACTTGAGACCGACTGGGTGCGAGGGGTCATGCAAACCTAGAGTTCAGGGTGGCTCCTGATTTTCTGGCTTGGGGGCCCTGCAGAGGGGAGTGTTAATACTAATACTAATGCAAATATCAATACTAACGTATGATGGCTGACATTTACTGAGCTCTTCCGTGTGCTGGGCACCTGCTAAGCGCCATACCTGTACGGAAGGCTTACAGAGAGAGAAACAGGTTTCTCCGGGTCTGAAGCTCAGGGTCCCTTACCTGTCCCATCTGCAGTCCACCTTCTGAGACCTGACCCCATTTAACTTGGTGAGTCTGGATCTGAACCTGGGGGTCTGCTGGGTGGAGATGTGCCGTCTGGACCTGAGGTGGACAGCAGGGAGAGAGGTCAGGATTTAGGGTTACTGCCTACAGCAGGTGGTTGATGCTGTAGGAGGGATGAAATTGCTTGGACACGCTGGCTGGGAAGACGTGCTTTGCCCAGCAGAGCGGGGCGGGAGCTGCCCTGCCTTTCCAGCCCCTGTGCCTCTTCTCCTAGCTGATTTGGGTATCGCAATGTGTATTTCCTGGAATCACTGAAGAGGGGAGAATGCAAGGTTTGCTTGGCTCTTCCTCTTCCTTTTTGTTTTTTCCTGAGCTTTTTATTGTGGATGACTTCAGATACATCTCACGGGAGGAGGAGATAAATGGCTTCTGTGAAGCCAGGGCTCATGTTCCCTCCACAGTTACCAAGCAGGTGCCTGTCCCTTTCCCAGTTCACCTCCTAAAATTCAGACCTCTGCCTCCGGGCATTCTCCACTCTGGTCATCTCTTGTGCTGTCCACTGTAGCCAGACTGAGCTGGCAGTTCTCAACGTGCCTTGTGGTCTGGTGTGCATCCTGGGTTCACGGCTGCACCTCCTGGGGCCACAGTGTGACTGTGCACCCCAGGCAAAACCCGTCACCCCCCTGTATGCTGTGCATGAGGGAGCTGGGCTCCATGCTCCGTGGGAGAGAGGTGGCACCTCTTGGTATAGCATTTGAGGTAATTGCGTGTGTCCCTCATCAAAGAGACCCCAAAAAAACCCCTTGTCCCTTCTGCCCAGTGAGGGTGCAGGGAGAAGGCCGTCTGTCTATGAACCAGAGGGGCTTTCACTAGACACGGAATCTGTCAGTGCCTTAATCGTCGACTTCCCCCCCCCCCCCGTCCTGAACCGTGAGGAACAAATGTTTATTGTTTGAGCCAACTGAGGCTGTGGCCTTTGTCATAGCGACCCCAATTGAGTATGACACAGGCCGTAATTCAGCCCCCATCAGGGAAAGGGAAACCCTGGTCCTCTCACCCTGTGTTGACACTCTAATCGTCTACGTGTTTCTTGGAGGTTCGGTTGTGTTTTTCACTTTTTGCCATTGTCCTTTAGGCCAAACCTTTTGGATCTCTTCTGGGGCAGAGCGTTTTCTTTTCTTTTTTTATTTTATTTATTTATTTTTTTAAGATTATTTATTTATTTATTTGACAGACAGAGATCACAAGTAGGCAGAGAGGCAGGCAGAGAGAGAGGGGGAAGCAAACTCCCTGCTGAGCAGAGAGCCCGATGCGGGGCTCGATCCCAGGACCCTGAGATCATGATCTGAGCCGAAGGCAGAGGCTTTAACCCACTGAGCCACCCAGGCGCCCCGGGCAGAGCATTTTCTGCCAAAGAGCACGAAAGCACTGCCTGCAGATGGTGGGTTTCAAAGACTCAGCTGATGGCGAAGGGGCCGTGTGGCCCGATAGGCTATGTGGTCTCCAGTCTCCCAGCAGCGGCTCTGCTGCTGAGCTCCCAGACCCTCTGTTTGAACAAAATTTTCTAGAAGCCCCGTGTGTGAAATCGGTAGAAGGACACAGTGGTGGGAATCCAGAGCCCCGCCCTCCGGGGTCATAGGTCTGTGCTTTCAGCAGCCTCCTGGGGAACAGAGTTTGAAATCCCTCGGGTGGATTCCTCTCCGTCAAGACCCCTCCAGGAGTGAGCCCGTGACGTCTCTCCCCGCCGATCCGGCAGCTGAGGACGCTCGTCTTATCTCATGCTCAGATGGTCAGAATGGCCCAGGGCCCAAGAGAGATGGCTCCGGTCTGCCCACTTGCAGGGTCAGGGAGCTGGCCGTGGCAACAGTAGGCTGGGTAAGAAAAGAGTAAAACGTGTGTGTTGGCAGGGGGAGGGGTGGTGGTGTGCCGTGACCCAATGGGGGAAACCCTGTCCATCAGACACGGCCTGGGAGTGGGCTCCGAGGCTGAGGTGGGTGTGCGGCCCTGCCCCTCAGGGTAACGCATTCGTGATCCCTGGATGTGCTTTTCCATCCGGGCATCCACCAGCCGCGTGGAAAAACACTGAAGGCACTGGAGGGGTACCCGCTGCCCATGCTCCTGGCTAGTCCAGGCCGCTGCAGCGGAAAACGAAAGACCATGTCCCCCTCCTGGCCCCGAGGTCGATCTGTTAACACAGAGTCTGGCGATGATGAAGCCCAAGTTTGGGAATTTGTGTTTCTTCTTCCACATGTAAAGTTTCAGTGTTTCAGTAAATAGTCATTAAAACTAGTGCACACAAAGAGACAACAATGCCACATTTTAATTTATCTGTTTCAGCTGACTGTATCAGCCGGCCTCCTCATGAAATTCCTTTGTCCTGTAGCACATTCTACATTAACACAACACATCCCCCCTTTTAGGTCCTGCTGATACTAGAGAATGCAGAGAATATAGTGTGGGTATGGTCTCTGGATAAAATATTGCAGACTTCGTATCTGGGAAGTAGGTGATGCGTGTCCCCGAGCTGGGGAAAATTCAAGCAGTCCCGTTGTCTTAACAGTCAGAGAGCTTCCTCCTCCAAGAAGCCCGTGCCAACATCCACAGTTGCCCTCACTGACCCTCCATCCCCTGCAAAATCCTTAAGCAAGGCGGATGGATGGTGCCATCTAAGGTGCCTGGTTCTGTGCACAGCTGTTAGAATGATTTATAAGTGACTGCTCCTTCCTACTCCCCGCCATCTTGTGGGTCCTTCCCCTCCCCTTGCCTTCATTCTCGCTCAGGTCTCTGAGCATATTGCTGGAACTTTCTTGGTCGGTCCCATCACCCCAGGTGACTCAGGGATGCCTGCTGCCACGTCATCCTTGGTGCTCCCCACCTCCCAGCCTCTATGAAGTCATGGATCTGTGTCTGCTGAGCCGGGCTGGCTCCAAGCCCAGCTCCCCCTCTGCTGTCAGTGTGCCCTTGAGTTGGTTACTTAAACTCTCTGAGCTTCTGTTTCCAAATCTGCCAAGTGGGGGGTGCTCTACCCATTCAGCTACTTGAGGTGACATTTGTGAAGCGTTGAGGGTTTCCCTGGGCACGTAGTGGGCCTCAGGAGCAGAGAGCTGTTGATAGGGTGATGTCTGCTGTTGCTGTTGTCGCCCCAGTGGACGCTCAGTCCCTGTGGGTTGTTCCTGTCCCCCACAAAGTTGCTGGTTCAAAAATGAAATTCTGTGTGTTCTGTTGTGATAAAGGAGAATCTAGCACGTTCTTCCACTGGTTTTAGAGCAGCGTGAATGGAGTCTTGACAGAGCGTGGGGGACTCCTGTCGGGGGTTCTGGGTGATTTCAGAGAAGCCACACACCTTGGATTCCCCTACAGTGCAGTGCGTCACTGGGCCCAGACGACCTCTGCGAGCCCTTCCTGGCCTGACCTTTCCTAGAATAGGAGTATCCAGGGACTGAGCAGGGCACGGTGTGGGCCCTCAGCAGCAGCAGCTTGGGGAAGGCGAGTCAGCCTGGGATTTCCCGGAAAGCTCTGAGATGGGGGTCACCCCTTTCTTTGTGCCTGGTTGTGCTCCATTTTTGGGCTTTGAAGAGCAAAGCTACCGGTTCCCATGCCCACCACACTGGGATGCCTGGCCTTACATCCTGGTCTGCTGTGTCCCAGGGAAGGGTCTCGACAGAATCTGTGCAAAGGCCTCCCCAACCTGGGAGGCAGCTGGTGAAGGACATGCCTGGCACAATGCAAATCTGAGGACGGAGGCTGCGTGGCAGGGTCGGGAAGCCTGGTTGTCATGTCAACAGATTGGCCCAAAATAGCGAGGGGCGGGCTCCCATATGGTGCCTGTCGTGACCATACCACTCACTCCTTCCATGGCAGAGCCGCACTGGCCCAGGCTTCTAGAGAGTCACAAGTGGGGGACTCGTGAGGCTATCCCGCTCTCGTTGCCTCAGGAAGGACCCGACAGGTTCGGGACTGTCATGGGATCTCCATCTTTGTAGAATGGGAAGCCCTAGGAAGGAACTCGCAGGCCAGTGTCCACCCTGAAGGCTGCCATGACTCCTTTTGTTCCCTGTTTGGGTGGCCAGCAAACAGCAAGTGGCCTTTGTGTGCTGGGGGCAGTGGGGGTCCTGAGCAGACTATGGTGACTAGAACTGGCCCGAGGTCAATGGGCTAGGAAGTGGGAGATTTGAAATGAGTCACCTGGCTCCGGAGGAGGGACCTTTGAATGTGATGCTACAGAGGTACTAGATATAGCGCTGTCCTTAGGGAGCCACCCTCTGGGGGCTGCCCTGGGCCATTCCATTCTGGAAGGTGCTTGGTTAACCCACAGAAAGGGCTTTTTACCTGGCAGAGGCTTCCAGAATGAAGCAAGACGTGCTGGGCTTGGCCAGGCATGGAGGAGGTAGAATGTCTGTTGGGCAGAAGTCACATGTGGTCCGAGGAGTTGGGGTCTGTTGCCGGGTGAGCGGGGCAGATGTCTGGGGCAGGAGGGTCTCCCCAACTGGCTCAGCCCCGTGCCGTCAGCACCTTCTTCTTCTCTGCTCTTGTCTCCAGGGGGAGACTAGACAGATAGGGCAGAGGGTAGCTGGGCAAGGAGCCTGCCGACCGCACACCAGCCTGCCCTTCACACATGGGGCCGTTTTGTGCTTCTGTGTATTCACTCTGGAGTTCATTTTTATTTCTCTTTAGTTTCTTCATCCAGTACCATTTGGAGACCACCTTCCCGGCCTGGCAGAAAGCAAAGACATGTGTTCTCTTTCCACACCTAGGCTCAGGGAGGAAGGAGGGATGGGTTTCTCTCCCACTCTAAGATTAAAAAACCGAAGCCCAGGGAGAGGCCACGGAACCTGTCCTGGAAGGACAGTGATTGCTTCCCTGCTTGTTTATTTCAAATTGTGGCAAAACATACATAACATGGAATTTACCATTTGAGCCATTTTGAATTGAACACTTGAGCGCCATGAAGTACGTTCATGCTGTTTTGTGACCATCACTACTGTCTGTCTCTAGAATGTTTCATTTTCCCAAACCAAAACTCTATCCCCATCAAACACCAAGTCCCTGTGCCCCTACCCCACCGGCCCCTGGGAGACACCGCTCTGCTCTGCTCTCTGTCTCCATGAATTTGACTCCTCTAGGTCCCTCATCTAAGTGAATCATGCAATATTTATCCTTTTTTATCCATCTCATTTCACTTCCTGCTTGCTTTTCTTTTTTTTAATTTGAAGAACAGCATTCAAATAATTTTTTTTAAGGCTCAGGAAGGATCTGTTAAACCTAAAAGGAAAACAAAGTAAGAATTTATCGCAAGGTTGCCACTCAGGGAAAAAAATAATCATATTTTTTCCTGCATGAAAATGAATAAACCCTGAAAAATTCTCCTATTTGGTTTGCAGGATTTATGAAGGTAATTTTTCTCTGCCCTACACCTGCAAAAGGGCCCAGAGGCCATGACAGGTATTTAAGGAGCAGTGTCCAGGGGAGGGGATGGTGTGGAGGTCATGCGGAGCCTAACGTTTTACCCTGTGTCTGGGCTGGGTGGAGGTCCTCTCCTGGTTAGAACTGGGCCCAGTTTTGGATAGTGGTTCTGGCAAGACCTACTTTGGAGACACCAAATGACCACCTGTAAAAGACCTCCCAGAACCTTGGAGCCTGGAGACCCTAGAAGCTGTCCCAGGACCAGGATCCTGAAGCTCAGAGAGAGGAGGGGCCCAGTCCAAGGTCACCTAGCAGATAGCAAACAAATAGGAGCCCAGGGCTTCAGTCCCAGGATAGGCTCTGCCCTGGGATTGGGCTATGAATGGTAACAAAGACCCTTCAACATGGATGTACTTCCAGGGCCCCTGAATGTATTGTCCCCATCTAGCCTGGCCTGCCCTCTGCCCGGTGAGGAAGGAGGCTCATTAGACCTGTTTTATGAGAAGCTCAGGAGGGTAGAGACCTGTCCAGCAGACAGCGGCCAGGAACTGGCAAAGGAAGATGAGGACCCGGCCGGGGCCCCTGGTTTGGCAGTTTCCCTGATATCCATACCCTGGCCCCTGGGTCTAAGGCTCAAGACCCTTCCTCCAGCTCACCAGGTTTCCTGCCTGTTTTTCCATCACCACCTGTGCTGTTCTGCCTCTGACAGGTCACCCTAGCCTGGGGTGAGATCATCTAGAGGGTTCTCGGTCCCTCAGATGCTGAGATTCTGAGTGGCTGTTTTCATTGGCAAGGCTTGGATGCTTCTGGCGTTGGCAAGGACCTTTTCCCAAACTATTACGGTTCTTAGTTGCTTTCACCTACAGTAGTGTCTTGGGAACAATAGCAGTGGTGCTGGTTTAATGGTGATTAAGATGATTGTGACTAATTCCCCATGATCCTCTCTGGGGTCTGCCCTCCGCTGCACCCCACCCCCCAAACTGGCCTCCCATGCTTCCCGTGACACCCCTGTCTGGCACACCCTCTCACCTTCTCTGTGCTCCCCATGTTCTCATGTGGGTGTCAATCCCTGCTGGAAAGGGAGCTAGAGGCCCCAGCTCACTCCCTTCCCACCACCATCCCACATAGCCTGTCCCACTGCATTTTTCCTTTCAGCACTCATCATCATATAACAAATTTTACTTATCATTGCACTATCTAATGCTAATGTTTGACTTGTCCTCCTTATTTATTTTCTCCTTCCCTGACTGGTTGGCCAGAATAGAAGCTCTCTAGGGATGGGGATCTTGTTCCCTGCTGTGTCCCTGCCACCTATCACAGTGCCTGAGACATAGTAGCTGCTCAATAAATTCATGTAGACTGAGTGAGTGAACGCTCTTCTCACTGTGGGCCACCCTTCTCCACCCTCTCCATCTGGCTCATTTCTCCTTGTGTTTCAAGACTCAACAGAAGTGCCTCCTCCTGCAGGACGCCTACCCTGATTCTTGATCCCAGGTTCCGTGGCCTCTTCGAGGCCCCACGCTACAGCCCTTCTCAAAGCATGCTTTCCCAACCCCTGCTCCACACCATGTAGCCCCATAAATGCCCAAGGGTTAGGCCTTCTCAGCATCACTTGCCTGTTTCACAAAGAAGGGAGGTGCGGGGCGTGAGCTCCCCACCCCGGCTGGGATGGGCTGCCCTCTGAGGGCCTGGACCTGCCCCCAGCCTTCCAAAGTCTGCTGCTCTTGGCGCTTTGTCAGCCACCTGGTCAGGGGTCTTGTAAAGGGGCTTCCTCAGAGTGGGTCACACTCCTAAATGCACTGATCCCAAATTGTTGCCCCAAGAGGAGCCTTTCCTGGGGACCTGCCCAATGAATTCCCCTTATGGAACCTCCCACCAGCTCCGACCAGGACTTCCTCCCTGTACTGGTCCTCAAAAGAATTCCTTCTCCCAGAGCCTCCCTGCCTCCCTTCTCAGTATTTGATGCGGTCTATTTTTTGGGCTGTCTTTGCAGCTATGCTTCTAGCTGAAACCCCTTTGCATGCTCTCTCTAGGCAGGGAGAAGCTTCCCCTCCTTCAGAGTCTGGGGGCAACCCCAGGCACTGGCCTGGGTAGGAAGTGCCATGTGGGCTTGAAGACCACTTAGCAGGATCTCAGCTGTGATCGGAAGCAGGCAAGGATCGGGTCCCAGGGATGCAGGCCTGGGAAGGCGTGTTAGGACTTCAAACTTGGAGACACTGGGGTATGGGAACAAAGTGTTGCGACGGGGACACAGCTAGGCCCAAGGCTGCCTGTGCAAGTAGGACCCCTGAGGTCAGCTTCCATGTGAGGTCAGCACTGCACCTGTGGAGTCAGGCGGCCATGACGGGGATGCTGGGGTTGCTGGCCAGGAGTGCCCAGGCATTGGGGAAATTGTCTCCAGAAAGCAACTCTGGAGACAGGTGCCTGCAGCAGAAGTGAAAGGATGTGTGACAGAACTGAAGAATTGGAAAGTCCCCGAGTAAAGTCCCCTGGTCACAGTGGCGTGTGACAGAGGCCCAGCCTCCATCCATCAGGCGGGGGAGTGACCGCCATGTCCCCAGCTAGAGGCCAGGAGAGGCACATAATTAACTCTGGCTGAGTTGCTGCTGACGGAGGACGGGTCTCTTGACTGATGCGTGTGGCTCTGGGCCCAGGGGGTGACGATCCCGCCAGGGCTGCAGTCACCACTCACCTCCAAGTGGATATCCAGTGAGTGAGTGAGCACAGGCAGAAGATGTCAGGCTACAGACCTCCGGGGGAACCTGAGGGACAGGTCCGGCTATGTCCCAGGAAGGACGATTGGGCTTAAATGTGGCTCCCCAGGGAGTCAGTGGAGCTGGCAGCCAGCCAGCCAGCCCCTAACCTGCACCCAGTCTGGTGCTAGACTCAGCAGCATCCCCAGGGCCCCGTGTCCTCTCCTGGCTCCTTGAGCTCACCCCCAGGTGGTCCCAGGCGCACAGGGAACTGGAGGAAGCTGGGACTCCCCTCTCCCTCTGCGGTTTCCCTTTCTCTACTTTTTTTATCTGATCTTGTCTTCAGCCCCTGTAACCACCCGGCCTCTGCTCCTGCCATCTCCTGCCTGGACGCCCCCCACCCCGCCGCTGGCCTCATGAGCCATCATCCCCTTGCCCAGGCTCTCTTCCTCTCAGTTATATCCTTCAAGTGATGGGAATGGATGTCTTCCCGGCTCAGCTCTGATGATGTTGTGATCAGGTTAAGCCCTTTTAAGAATCCCCCTGGGTTTAATAGGTATGGAACTTTGCTGTTTGCCATGATGGAGACATTCCGGAAATAGATAGTGATGATGGTCACACCACATTGTGGGTGAACTTAATGCCACTGAGCTGTATGCTTAAAAATGATGAAAATGGTCAAACAAAACAAAAGTTCCCTGAATAGGGTGCAGCCCCACATGGGGGGGGCTCAACCCCCCTTTCTAATCCATCTCTCATTTCTTTCACCCTCCCATGGAGTCCTCCAACCCAGAGAACCACTTGCTCCTCCCAGGACTGATCCCACTTTTCCTGTCTCCTTGTCTCTCCCCGTGGAATTTCAAGATTAGAGTCTTTTACTAATTTAGCCCTTTACTTGGTGAAATAATCCTTTCCAGAGCCTCTCCTCCTGCAGGCTTCTGCATGAACACCCATAGGGACAGGCAGCCCGCTGTATTCCCAGGCATTTTACCCCATTTCTGGACGGCTCGAATTGTAAGAGGCAGAGGCAAGGTTTGGAGCATAACAGCCTGGTTTTTGCATCCCGGGATCAGGACTTAACTAGTCATGTGACCTTGAGCTTGTCAGTTAAGCTCCCTGAACTTGTATGTTTCTCCTCTGTTAAGTGAGGGATAATGTTGGTATCCTTTCCAGAGGGTCATTGCAAAGATTAAATGAGATCCCCTAGGAAAGGTCAAGGAGATCACGCACATAAAGAATTTAGCTTGGTGCCGGGCGTATACATCAGTGCTGAAGAAATGTGAGTTTGATGTGGATACTTTGAATCAAAATCTGGCTTTGAGCGTGAATCAAAACACAGATTGTTAGGGCATGAAGAAATTGGAGACATGAACCATGGTAGTCATTCGTAGGCTCCCTGACAGCTAGTGCCCCTCTCCCACTGGCCAGGCTGCACTTGGTCCCTGAGACTTTCTTGGGTCAAGACTGGCCAGTGAATTCCATTTCATTGTTGGTTGAGTCCCTGGAGAATTTTCTTTCTCCTTCTCCTTTGGCAGCTGCAGCATTTGGACCCCTGAGTTACTGTGATACATCGAGCCCCTCTCAGTGAGAGAGAAATAATTTTTTCTGGAATGCCCCACTGAGATTTGAGGTTGTTCCATTGAAATTTGTTCATGGTTGTTGACGCATCATAGCCTAACCTCTCCCGACTGATGAATCTGCTAACTCGACCTTCCTGTTATTTTATAAGTGAAGGTCAAGGAGAGGAGGTCCCAGGGCGAGGCAGTGGCAGGCCTGGCCCCGCCCTGTGCAGGACCGAAACCCGTGCTCACTGGAGCTGGATTTATTCTTCCTTGCTTCTCTTTTCTCCTTTGTCTTCCCCATCACTGGGTCCCATCAAGGAGCCATTGAGACTGACCCATTCAGCTGGGTTCTGCTGACGTCATGAGCGCTCAAACCAGATCTCGGAACAGCCTGACCGGTGAGCTCCGCTCTGGACACGTGTTTTTTCTGGGGACGCTGGGCCAGGTTCCTCATCAGGCCTCACATCTGGACTGTGGCCACCACCTCCCAGCTGACTTCCTTTCTTCCCCTACCCCCACTCCGGGGCCTCCTTCCTCTACCCCAGCCTCCAGAGACATCCGTGTAAAGCTGGTTTCCTTTTCTGCACTCGCCAGATTCAAATCCTGCTTCCTGCCGTCCAAAGGAAAGAAACCACAACTTACTTGGCATCCACGCTTCCCCAGGGCACCCGCTCACCCCACCCGTCCCTTCTGCAGCTCGAGCTCCTGTCCCAGAAGCAAATGCTCCATTTCTCCTGTGTGCCGGGCACTTCCCCGTCCCGGGCCTTCGCTCATGCTCGGACTCAGCCTGCTGGGCCTCCCTGTCACCTCTGTCTCTTCTGCACCTTTCAGGGCTCAGCCAGAACAGCTTTTTGTTTCCGTCTCCTTGCTTACTCCCTGGTGGCCGAGAACAGTCCCAGCATCTGCCACAGGCCCTGGTTCTTCACCCTCCCCACCCCCCGCCCCATGAGTATGACGGGAGCAAAGGAGCGCTCCGTGACTGGTCCACCCCTCTGCTGTGGCCCGCACCACATTTTACCGAACAGTTCCTGTGTCTCTCACCTCCCCTGGCCTGCACGTCTCAGAGGGCAGGGACCGAGCCTTACCCCTTCACACCTCCCGCCCTCCATCAGCAAATGGCGAGCCAGATAAGCACGCTGTGGAGACCTATGTGGGGCGGAGAGGGGCCGAGATGGCACGGTGGCACGCCACCAGCGTGTGGTCCCCCTTCAACAGGTGACCGGGCCCCCATCCCCAGGGGAAGGGCTAACAAGTCGTGACACTTGTGCAGACCTGTGGGAAGGAGCACCCCCACCACCACCATCCCCTCCCCCTCGCCCCTCCTGACAGGCAGCCTGCCTGTGCCTCGCATTCGTGACCCTGACTTTTAAGACCGTGGCCCCTGCCTCTGGGGAGGGAACTTATGGCGAGCTCCCCAAGAAACGCAGTGTGTATCCACCAGTCTGAAAAACCCTGTGTGACTTGGGTAGATGGCTTTCCCCGTGCAGAGGAGGGACGCAAGCTACGGCTCCATCATTGTCACATAACACTGTCTGCAGCTGGCCGAGAATGCAGAGTGACAGCTTCAGGGAGAATACAGAAATGCCAGTTTTTCTCAGAATCCAGGATGGACAGTCTGGCTCTCTGGAGGCTTTGAGAAGCAGATGGTCTGTCCATCACCCCCAAGGAAAGGGTGTGAAAAACTCAAGATGGCTGGAGTTAATAAGCTCTTTGGGACAGAGATGAGGGTGGAAATACTCTTCTTTCAGGCTCTATCCTCCCTCGGGGACTGTGTCCACCACGCGGCACAGCCCGCCCAGCCGGTCTGTACAAACACCTGTTTGGAACCAGGCCCTTTGCTGGACCAGGGTGGGAGACTAAGACAGCCCCAGCGCTGCAAATCTGGGCTGTAGGTGCGAAGGTCTCTTCAGTTCTGGTTTGACATCAGTCTCCTCCGTGAGAGGGGACATATTTTAAATGCACAGCACACTTGCTTTCTCCTTTTTCCCGTCTTCTTTTTTGTCTCTCTTTAAAGTTTCACCTCTCTCTCATAGTTTTCCAGGTGTTTTGATTTCTTCCATTTCAAAATTTTTCCAGCGGGTGGCTGGGAATGTTTATTAGTCGAAGCCGTCTAACTGCAGTCACAGACACTCCCATATGCCAGTGGTTTCACATATGAAGACGATTTCTTGCTCGTGTCATAGTCATGTGCAGGTCAGCGGTGTGTTGGTTGGGCGCTCTGGGGAGCAGGTGCTCTGGGAACGGTCTGGGGTGGGGGAGGGAGCAGAGAAAGGCAAGACAGGTCCTCTGACTGGGGGCAGATGTGACCCCGTGAAAAGCGGGGTAGGGAGGAAGCAGGGTGGGGAAGAAGAGGCCCAGGCAGCTTTGTGGCTCCGAGAAATTCCCAGCCAGACCACAGACTCCAAGCTTGCCTGCTGTTGAGACTTGTGCTGGCCAGTAACAGGGAGCCCCGATTCCACCACCTGCTCAGCCAAGGGCCGGGTTGCCTGGCAGGAGTGGGGCGTATCCCAAGGGCACCGCTCCCAGAGGCTGTCAGCTCTTGAGACAGTCCTTCTTGTGACGTTTCTCTTGAAGTGGCAGTGCCCTGCCTATGATGGCCACAGGGATTCGGGGGTGGGGGAGCTCCACACTTCGAGGACCCTGGAGTCTTCCCCACTCACACCGTGGCTGGAGCAGAGAGCGCCGAGCCCCCGTGGAGGGGCTTTCCAGGCCAACCCCAGGCAGAGAGCACATCACCTCGCTCACCGGCCATGGCGCAAAGCTCCGTGGTCACACGTGATCGTGGCGAAGGCTGCAGGATGTAGTGTCGCTGTGTGCCCAGGGAGGAAAACAAAACAGATACGCTGGAGCAGGGATTCGATGTCCGTATCCTGACTCTGCGTCTTCCTCACTGTGTAATTCTTTGTGCAAATGACTCACCATTCTGACCCTCAATTGCTTCATCTATTAAAATAAGAATAATAAAAGGACATATTTCAGTGTTGTTGTGAGGAGTAAGTGTGTTAATATATATAAAGAAACAAGCCTAGTACCTGGTACAAGTAAATGCCATTATTACTATCACTCCTAGCGTTTCCAAACTTAGTATGTCAATAGAGGTGTTTCTTGAGTATCTACTTTGTTCGAGGAATTTTGTGCATCGCGGGGACCTACTCGTTTCTCCCAGCACTTAATACAGGCTCAGAAGATGTCTGAATGAACGAATTTCCATGGAAAAACAAGACAGTGTATAATTCAGTTGGCCATGGTGCTGGGCTAATTTTAAACATGATTTCGCGATAAGAAATGTGAAGTCCTGTTCTTCAGCTCAGAAAGTCAATCCCAGAAGAACAGAACGAGAAAGATTTAACATGGTTGCAAAAGCAGGCTGAGTGTGAGAAGCCCACTGGTTAAAAAAACTACCTCCTGTCTTTATAAAAATAATACATGCATTTAGAAAAATTTTTGAGTAAAACAAATAGGTATGAGGAAGAGAGTAAAAAGAAAATCATTCAAAATCTCACCATTTTGGGGGCACCTGGGTGGCTCAGTGGGTTAAGCCTCTGCCTTGGGCTCAGGTCATGATCTCAGGGTCCTGGGATCAAGCCCTGCATTGGGCTCTCTGCTCAGCAGGAATCCTGCTTCCCCCCCCCCTCTGCCTGCCTCTGCCTACTTGTGATCTCTGTCTCTATCAAATAAATAAATAAAATATTAAAAAAAAAACAAAATAAAAACAAAATCTCACCATTTTTAACATTAGAGGAGTCTCATTCCAGACAGGTCGCCATGCATATGTTACAAGGAGAGAGATGGACTGAAATCATTTTATAAAAAGATCATTATTATGTGCTATTTAAAACTGACAACTTTTACTTTTTTGAAGGCCACAGGAGAAAATAAGGAAATACAATTTCTCCACATTACACAATTTTGATCCACTACAGAAAATCCTGATTTCTAAAATATCAAGGGTAATAGAAGACAATGAAAAGCAGTGAGGTTTGAGTCCTGGTTTTTAAACTCCAGTTTTCAATGTTAGATGAAATCAGTCCAAATTTTCCTGTGGAAGAAAAGGAAATTTGCAATCCTACAACTCCTTTTCCCTTCTCCTCTTTCTGGAGTTTTATGTTACGTTAATTTCTTCACTTTGCCGGTTGTTTACTGTGAGACGGGTGCAGTACTCAGAATTGCTCCTTGTTAGCTAGAAGCCTCTCTGTTCCTGAAATTTGGGTTTTGAGTCATGTTTTGGTTGACTACATTTCTCATCAAGTAGTCTTTTTCTTCCCCCCTATCCCCAACAAGAAACTTTCATAGATGTTTTGTTACCAAGATTATGTGTGCTAATTTAGTTTTTTTTTTTTTTTTTTTTAACCAACATTGAGGTCTATGTAAAGTAGGTGCCAAATACAAGGACTGCATTCTAAGGTCACATTAATAGAAGTCCATGCTCAGAATGTGGGAGGTGATCATTTCATTCAGTTTAGCATTGCATCTAGGCATGCTCTGAACAAATCAATAAGGAAAATACAACCCACTAGAAAAACGGGCAAAGTCCCTGGTCCCCAAAAAAGAAACAAAACACCTATAAACATATGAAAAGATGGCTATCCTCTTAAACCATCAAGGACAGACAAATTGAAGTGACATCAATATGTACAAGATTGGCAAAAATCTAGAGCTGGTGCCCTGGGAAAGAGCAGGGATGTGGAGAACGGAGACCTCTTGAACACTGACAGTGGGAGTGTCAATGGATAAAATCACTTTGAAAAAATGTGGGAAATCCTGTGATTTAACAATTCCATTTCCAGGTTTAGATGCTAGAGGAGCTCTGCACATATGTGCGAGGGGACACATACAGACATTTTCAACCATCTTATTTATAACAGCAACCAAACAAAATACGGGTAACAATCCAAATGTCCCATCAACAGGGTAAGGAACAGATAAAGCATGACATAATCCTACCCGGGAATACTACACAGCTCTAAAAATGAATGAACTGCCCTCACGTTCAGCCACAAACATCTCACAAACAATGCGAAGCCATACAGAGGTTTTCAGTTCAAGTTTCAAGCAAAATATACAGCTTGATTCTACATATATATATACACATTCAAAAACAAGTAACATTATATGATATAGCATTTAGGAAACATAAATGTGTAATGAAACAATAAAGAAAAGCAAGAAAGGGGCACCTGGGTGGCTCAGTCAGTTAAGCATCTGCCTTTGGCCCAGATCATGATCCGGGGGTCCTGGGATCGAGCTCCGCATCGATCTCCCTGCTCAGCGGGGAGTCTGCTTCTCCTTCTCCCTCTCCCCCAGTTTGTGCTCTCTGTCTCTCAAATAAATAAAATCTTTAAAAAAAGAAAAGCAAGGAAGGCTAAATCCAGACTAGGGGCACCCCCTGAGTGAAGGAGGGTGACCACACAGGCTTCCACACAAGCTGGGTATTGGGTATACTGGAGGTTCCTATTACTCTTTTTCATATTTTATGTAAGTTGTATGTGTATGGTATAATCTTTCCTACAAGTGAAATATTTCATAATGATGTATTTTTATTTAAAATAGAACAGTGCTATGAAGTGACACTGCTTGGGATAAAATCCTCACCCTTTTTGTGACCTTGGACAGGTTATTTAACTGCTCTGGTGCTCAGTTTCCTTCTCAGTGAGGCTGGAAATCATACCAGTGTACCTGTCTTAGAACCGTATTGTCATGGACAGGGTGATTCACGTGAAGTTCTGAGTACCATGCCGAACACAGAGTGAGTTCACGATTCAGGTTAGCTGGTGTCCCTTTTCTGTCTCTTTATCTGCGGGGCAGATAGTGGAATTGCAGGGGCGGGGGTTGCATCCTAGAAATGTCTGTCCTCTGAAGCCTCTGCTGAGGATGACCACAGATGGAAAGGCTGTCACACCACATCCTATGGAGATGATTAGAAGAGTGAAGGGTCATTTGGCCTGAAAGCATCTCCTAGAGTCAAGTCAGTCTGCCTGAATTTAGGTGTCTGAAGGGCTCTCATGGGAACGGAAGACTGTACGAATTCTAAAAGGCTCCAGAACAGGGGTGGGCAAACTATGTCCCATGGCTCAAATCTGACTGCCACCTGTTTCGGTAAATGCAATTTTACTGGAATGCAGCCAGGTTAATCTTTTTTTTTTTTTTTAATGTATTTTCTATGGCTGCTTCTGTGCTCCAAGGGGTTGACAGGTTGCAACAGATACCACATGGTCCCCAAAGCCTAAAATATTTCCTGCCTGGCCCTTTACGGGAAAAGTTTGCTAACCTCTGCCCTAGGATGAGAACTTAAGTGTTAAAGGAGGGTGATTTTTAAGACTTTCTAAGAAGCAGAGCTGGCTCACCAAGGACCACTAAGCTCTCCGGTTCAGGAGTGAGACTCCTGTCACTGGAGGGATGTAAGCAGATGCTGACTGCTCCTGGAGCAGGGCCACAGAGGAGGACTTTGTATCTGGGACAGGTTGGACACATCAGTGTTTAAATTCTCCTTCAAGTCTGAAATTCTGTACAGAGTAATTCTCAGTTTCAAATTGGTCGTTATTAGCTCTGACATTTTCTTGGCATTTTTACGTTTTAACTCTCAGCAACATTTGCTTTGAAATTTTGAAGTCAAAGAAAGTATTTAAATTCTTTAAAAATGAGATTTTAAGTGAGAAATGGAATGTATTCCAGAGTTCTACTTTTTCATTTAAAAAATGGATTTTCATGGCTTTTGGATCTAGTCCCCTTTATAGGTGCTGAATTTTAAGAGCCTATATGTGCCAATTACAATTTCTCTGTGACAAGTGCGTCCTTACTGGAAAGGAGGAGCCATTGGAAATGAAATTCGAGTCAGGGAGTTTGGGGGCAGTGAGCTGCCATAGGTGTGGAATTCGTGGAAGGCAAAGAGGAAACATACCGGAGAGGAAAGGGGAGTGGGGGCCGGGGAAGCAGTAGTTACTGAGGGCCTACTGTGTGCCAGAGCCCATGTCCAGGTTGCAAAACTGCAGATCAGAGGCTGTGGCCCATTGTCCATAAGCTTTGAACTTCTGCATGAGAATGTGAGCAGGTGGGAGGGTTCTAGTTGGAGAGGTGGGGAAGTCGGAGAACATGATAAAGCCCATAGCTTCTTCCAGGACACGAGAACCCCCGTACAGGGGCTCTGAGAGCAATTCATCAAAAGCCAAAGCACTCAGAGACAACTTGCCATAAACAGTTTCTCAGAATGATAGTTTTGTCCAGTGACCGGCTCACTAAAAGCCATCTGACAGACACCTTAAATGGGGGAGTAGAGAAGCTTTGGCATCTCCCCGGCTCATGCAAGGGAGTGTCTGAAGTCTGCAAGAAGAGGACGGTAATACACAGGCATTAGGGGGACATCTCTGGGTGCAGCCTTTAGGAGGGACTGAAATGTGAAATACAGGTGAAATTGACTTTTACTGGAGCCGGAAGGACGAATCCTCCTGAAATGGCTGTGTGAAGTGTCTGCGAGGAGTCCCTCAGGAAACTCACACTTAGAGAAATTCCCCTGGTGATTTGGTGAATTGATTATCAGCCAAACCGATGTGCGGTGGGTCAGCTTTGAGGGAGTGTGCTCAAGCTACTGGTTCACCCAGCCTCGCCTCTGGGGCACTTGCCTGCCCTTCCTAGGCCAAAGACATACACCGGCAAGAACCTCTGGGGTCCTTCCCTCCCTGGTTTCCAGGCATTTTATGCCGCTAGCAATAGAATCCCCTTCTCCAATTAAGTAGCACAGGGAACCTGGATGCTGAAGACAGGAGAGATACACGGAGAGCTTTGGCTGAAGTGAAGGCAGAGAGCCCAGAGGGCTCCTCTCTGGCTCCACGTCTCTTCCAGGTTCTAGGTGCCCAAGGGGCTCAGCCTGACAAGCTCCAAGCTGGTCTAGCCACAAAGACTCAGCTTTGGTTGGCTGGAAAGTCTCTCTAATTAGGACACTATTGGTACAAGGCACAAAGATACAGTATCAGAAGTAAGAATGAGGAAACATAGCCGCTAAAATGGGACAGATAGGTCCATGTGATTCTTATTTGGTAGTCGCTATCAACGTGTTCCCTGCAGGGAAGCCGAAACAGTGTGCTTGGTGCCCAGGAGGCGGCTTATCCTGCCTCAGGTCCACAGCGCTGAAGCTGGAAGCATTATCCTGGGGGAAGTGGTCCTTTCCAGAACACTGCTAGCTTTAACATCCTGTTGGCCTGGTGAGGTGAGTTCAGATTATTGAGAAGCTCTGAACTGGGACTTGTGAAAACCCTTCCCCAGTCCTGATAGGACTGTGACAAACCCCCTCCCTTCCTTCCGTCCTCTGGTCCTCCGTGTGCATCCGAAAATGAGGGTACAGGGCTGGCTAGATGAGCGATGCCCACGTGTTTGGATTTCACACATCAGTAAAAGCTAACTTAGAGCGCAGCGTGGAAGGGGCATGGAAGAGAAACTTAGATTAAAAAAAAGACCACACGCTTTATTTTGGGGGCTTCTGGGTGGCTCAGCTGGTTAAGCATCTGCCTTTGGCTCAGGTCATGATCTCAGGGTCCTGGGATCAAGCCCCACATTGGGCTCCCTGCTCAGCAGAGAGCCTGCTCCTCCCTCTGCCTGCTGCTCCCCCTGCTCTCTCTCTGAAATAAAATCTTTAAAAAAAACCACAAACGTTATTTTGTCACATCAGGACATTAAGAACAAAACCCTCCCAACATCTGTAATTTTATAACAGAAAAACATTTCAACATCACAAAAACTAGGAAGGATCTATAAATTAAGGATGGTTTTTAAAATGGAATACACTTATCTTTAACGAAAACCTCACTCTGTTATTCTTACTTTTCTCCTTTTACTGCACCATGTGAGTTTCCTGTTGCTGCCCTAACAGATGATCGCAGATTTCGTGGTTTACGCCACAACCTCGCTCACAGGGGTCAGACGCCCGGGCACTGTGTGATTGTGTTGGGCCCTCTGCTCGGGACTTCAGAAGGTTGAAAATCAAAGTGTTAGCTGGGCAGGGTTCTTAACTGGAGGCTCACCTGGGGAAGAGCCGAGTCTTTTTGATTGTAGGACTGAAGCCCCTGTTTCCTTGACCTGTGGCCCCCTTCATCTTTGAGCCAACAGGCATACTGAATGTATCAATGTATCTCAAGCTTGGAACCTCTGATTTCACTCTGGCTACCAGCAGAAAAGATCTCTGCTTTTCAGGGCTTGTGTGATTACATAGATCACCTGGATAATTCTTTGAGGTCAGCTGATAAGAAACCTTAATGATATCTGCACAGGTTTTGCATGTGACATAATTATTCGTGAGAGTAAAAGCAAAGGCACAGGTCCTGGGGGCCAAAATTCTGCCGTCCACACCCAGCCTGGTGAAAACGGAGTCAGATAAACATTTGCAAACATTAGAAGATTCCATCAGTTCAAATACTGGTTGTCAAATAGTCTCCTGTTCTTGAGCTGACATTCAAAAGCTGTGTATTTGTGAGAAGTCAGGACAATATCATCATTACAGAATCTTGCCCAGGCAAGGGGCCGGGGAAATGTTTGCAGAGCGAACAAGTATTAGTAAGTTCGTTGTTGCTAATATTATTTTAGTGCAACTTTGATTATAAATCTTGCAGTACTCTATTATCATTGTCATTAGCTACAGGTTAGAAAACAAGCTAAAATCGTTACAGGAATGTATTAAAAAAATGGGAAAGGATTCAGGAAACGTGGTAGAAACAGTTAAAACATGACCTGCTCTGTTATATCTGCCATGTTCTGCTGAGGTTGGAGAATGTTGCTTTCAATCAAGGAATGGGGACATTAAATAGAGGCCCCCAGGAAACAATAAGAACTTTTTGAGAAGTTCTTGAGAATAAGAACTTTAGTTTTTCTTCTCTCCCTTCCCCCTCCCTTCCCACCTGTTGTTTTCCTCTCCCTCTTTCTTTCTTGGCAAAAAAATTTAGCATGGTCATTTTTTAAATTAAATTTAACTTTGAAAGTGACATTATTTCCCAAATCTCTGCAGGCTGCAATCCAGCACCCTTGCTTGGCCCCTCAGCCCTTGTCCAGGCCCTTTGCTGCCATCCCCAGGTGTCCAGAGCCCAGCCCCTCCCCTCCCCCTGCTCTGGGGGCATCAGCTGTGAAAACAGTGACAAAAATCTTGCCTTCAGGTGATTACATTCTATTCGGGAGGTCAGTCAATCTACAGGCAACAAAAAAACAGGATGATTTCAGATAATTTTAAGAACCGCCTTAGGGCAATAAATAAGGTGGCATGTTAGGGTGGGGCTGGTGGTGGGGGACATTTTGGATGGGGGACAGTGATGAGGTCTGTGAGGAGGTAACAGCTATGCTGAGACCTGGATGATGAGAAGGAGTGAACCCTGCTGAGAACCAAGGGAATGTTGTTGCCGGCAAAGAAAACAGCAAGTGCAAAGGCCCAGAGGCAGGAAGGAAATTGCTTTCCATTTCAAGGAGCAGAAAGGAGGCTGGGTGAGCTGTAGTTGGTGAGCAAGGGAGAGAGTGGAGGGAAATGAGGTCAGAGTGGGAGGCAGGATTGGACCTTGTGGCTTCTGTATCCATGATGATAGGGAGGGCTCAGACCCTGATCCCAAACTTGTAAACAATACAGAACAGTTATTAGATAACCAGTTAGCCTGACACTTAGAGCCTCTTCTAGCTGCCCTGCCTGAGAGTCATCTGACTGGGGGAATTTAAGCCCTAGACACTTTACAATTCTCTACAACTGACATGATGTGCCAATCTGTAGGGATTTTCTTTTCTGTCCCCAAAGGTTACTTTTATTGCCCTATAGGACATTAACCAGTTTTGTACCTGATTTGGCAATCTTACCTTATTCTTACTTTTCCTTTCACTATAAAAATCCTGGTCACTCAAGTTTCCTTTTGAATCTACTTTGTCATTCTGCAGATCTCCTTGTTAATGAGTCAAATAAAGGTTGACATGTACCCAGTCTCAATTTTCATGAGAATTATGTTTTTTAACCTTTTGAGAATCAACATTCTGCTAAGGAGATGGGCTTTAAGAGCATGGAAAGCAGGACCACCAGAAGGACTGGTTTATGTTTTACAAAGCACCCCCAGAAGGCGGCTGGGTGGTGAGCAGGCTTACCTGGACCCCCGGGGAAGCGAGAAGCCCAGCTAGGTGTCAGTGCCTCTGTGCAGGGAAGAGATGACGACACGGCTTGAGTGACAGAGGTGCAGGTGGAAGTCAGTAACATTTGAGGACATTTGTCCTGGTTCATTTCCATATTGGGTTGCTGGGATCCGTTTTAGGGCTCAGGTTTCCACTCTAGGATGCAAGCACCTGGGTAGGGGGCTGGGGCCAACTTGTATGTTACCTAAGTACCCAGCCCCGGACTAAACACGACACTGCATGGCAAGTGTTTGCTGAGTGAATTCTTCCTTCTAGATTTTCCTCCTCCTCCTCCTTTTCCTTTTCTTCCTCCCCTTTTTCCTCCTCCTCTTCTTCCTTCTTTTTTTATTGTGATAAATTATGCAGAACATAAGATTAACCATTTTAACCATTCGTTAAGTACACAGTGGAATGGCATCAGGTACATTCATGAGGCTGTGCGACGATCACCGCCATCCATCTCCAGAACGTTCCCATCCTCCCCGTTGAACACCGATTCCCCATGCCCTTCTCCCCCAGCCCCCAGCAACCACCATTCTGCTTTCTGTCTTTATGAATTTGACTCCTCTAGAGACCTCATCTAAGTGGAATCCTACAATAGCTGTCCTTTTGCATCTGGCTTATTTCACTTAGTATAACGTCATCAAGGTTCCTCTGTGTTGTAGCATGCGTCAAGAGTCTCCTTCCTTTTTACGGCTGAAAAATACTCCGTTGTTTGTCTATACCGCATTTCGTTTATCCCTTCATCTCTTGAAGGATATTTGGGTTGTTTTCCCCTTTTGGCGATTGTGAATTGTGTTGCTATGAACGTGGGTGTGCAGATACGTCTTGGAGTCCCTGCTTCTGGTTCTTTGGCTCCCGGATCTTGGGCTGTCTACCCAGCAGTGGAATGCCAGCTCGTACAGTAATCCTGTTTAAGGTTTTGGAGTCCTGCAATACTACATTGTACATTCCCCCCAGCAAAGCACCAGCATCCCCATTTCTCTGCGTGTCTTGGCTTCCTCACCAACACTTACATTTTGTGCTTTTTTGATGCTAGACATTCTAATGGGTATGGATTTGTGCCCTTTTAACATGTAAATGACTGCAGGAAGGTGGAGACCCCAGAGGGAGACATTTTGGGGCCCTTTCCTCAGTGTGCAGAGCAGGGAGATAGCCACAGAGGCAGAGGTCCTAGATTGGGAGGGTGCTCAGCGGGAAGAGAGCTGGGCTGGGGGGGTACCAACATCACACTCGCTGAGCTTGTCGTCTGGGCCCAGGGCTGGCTTCGAGAGAGGCCTCCCAAGAGGGGAGCTGAAACCCAGCCGGTTTCCCATGAGGAAATTTGTTTGTGTGAATCCACCGTTGGGCCCCCGCCCCTGGGGAAAGCTGTTTCTAATTTGGGTCCCTCTTTCTGTCTCTTGCTCTCCAGTGTGATAATGCGAAAGGGTTGAAAGCCTTCTACGATGCAATAAAATATGGGCCGAACCACTTGATGGTGTTTGGAGGAGTCTGTCCATCTGTTACGTCCATCATTGCAGAGTCCCTCCAAGGCTGGAATCTGGTGCAGGTAAGGTCCAGGTCACCTTTGGTTGGGGGACTGTCCTTAGCCACCAGTCTTTTGCAGGAATGGCTCCTGGTACAACATAGCTCCTGAGTTGCCTGGGTCAGGCCTCCCTGACTCTTCTCTGGAGGATTGATTGCCCAGCCCCCCGCCGCCCCACCTCCTGGCCTGACCCCCTCCCCCTGGCTGTTGCTGGCAAGGCCCACACGGTGGGTCTCCTTGGGGTAACCCCAACACCCCCACTGCGTGTTTGGAATCTTTCAATGACATCCTAGCCTGACTCTGTCACCAATGTCCAGCCGGTCTGCCTGCCCACTGTCCTCTTCTGTCCCTGCCATTCTGTCCATGCCTCAGCCTCTCGTGACCGCCCACCCTTTCACCAAAGGCATCTTGCACCTTCCAGCCTCTGAGCCCTGCTCTCACTGTTCCCTGATCAGATGGGCTTTTCTCTACTTGTTGCTGAGCCCCCCACCCCAATGACATGGTCTTGTGCATCAAGACACCCCCCCAAACACTGCACACAGGGCTTTGCCGGGGCTCCTGGCCAGGGTGCACTCCTTACATTGGCTAAGGTCCTACACCAGCCAGCCAGGGAGGGCATGGGCTGATGGAGGCAAAACTCACTAGTGTCAGGTATTGTTTGGAATGGGAGAAGAAGGGCGTGGAAAGATGAGGGGTGACTCACGCCGTGTGTATATGTCTTTGCTTTGGCCATCCGGCCATCCAGCAGAGAGAATGTTCAGCTTATTCTGCACCTGGGGTTTTGGTAGACTCTGGGGACACAGTGCTAACAGGACAGGGTGGGCGTCTACCTGTTCAGAGCCTATGTGCGAGGAGGGAGGCAGGCAGCGAGCAAGTGAACAGGTCACCCTACTAAGAGCCAACACTGGTGCCATATGCGTGCCAGACTTAGAACCTACTAGATGCTGTTCTGAGCACTTCTTTGCATTGATTCAGTCCTTACACCTGCTGTCTGTGCTGTGGCCAGTATTATCACTCTCATTTTATAAATCAGAAAACCTGGGCACGCAGAAGCCTAGTGACTGGCACAAGGACCCTCAGCACATAGGTAACAGAGCAAGGATTTAAACTCAGGGAGTCTTGAACTGAGCCTGTGGTAGGAAACAGCCAGGACAGAAATAGTCAGAGTGATGGAACTAGTGGCGACCGTCCCAAGGCAGTCGGGGAGTGCCTCTTGGCAGAGGTGACATTTGAGCTGAGACCTGTAGCATGAGAAGGAGCGGTTTGGGTGGCTGGAATGGTCAATGCAGATGGCCTGTGCTGGGGAAGAACTTGGCTCATTCAGGGAGCGGAAGACGGGTCATTGGGGAGCCGGGGTGAGAATGAGGAGGCCATCGAAGCCTGACCACAGCGGATCGGGTTTCCCTGCATTCCTGTTGACTGAGGAGCTCAGGGAATCTGGCCCTGCTTGCATGAGGAGCTGGAGGTAGAGCCCCGATCTCACGGCCCAGAGGGAGGCTGGAGCTACCTGTGACTGAGGTATGAGGAAGAAGGGGTGAGGCCCTGGGGAGGGCCGCCCACTCAGCACATGGGCAAGGAAGGCTTCCCAGAGGAGCGACGTGGAGCCGGCTGGGAAGGAGGAGAGGACGCTGGACAGCTGGAGCTATGGAGGAGAGCGTTGCCAGCAGAGGAAACGGGGCGCTCTGAAACGGGAGGTGGGGGAGTATGTGGGCCTGGGGAGCAGTGAGTCACTCGTGGTGGCCTGAGCGGGCCACCTGAGTGTGGGTGGATGCAACAGGAGAGGAGGCCAGAAGAGCAGCTTGGCGTGCTGTGATGCAAACCTAAGCACGTGCCTGGGACCCAGTGCCACTCCCCTGGCTTTGAGCCTCGAGGTGCCGGCAAACAGCTGGGAGACCTTGGCCGGGTCACTTTCTCTGTGTTTGAGCTTCCTTTCCTGAATACTGAGGAATACGCTCCACTCCCTGTGCAGCCGGGCTGGGCACTGCCCCTCTGAGCCTTAGCCCCTCACCTGTAGAATCCAGGGTGGGAGAGGACTGATCTCATAGGACCGCTTTATGGATTCAGGG
Source organism: Enhydra lutris kenyoni (assembly GCF_002288905.1). NCBI lineage: Eukaryota > Metazoa > Chordata > Mammalia > Carnivora > Mustelidae > Enhydra > Enhydra lutris. Next base: position 7,594,131 of record NW_019154097.1, on the reverse strand, counting down.
ATGAGATTGTGGTTAGAGCCGGGCCTGGCCCATCCTAAGCACTAAGTGTTCCTTCTTGCACCTGCCTCCTTCTGCTCCCTGAGTTGAATACCTCAACGCCTCAGCATTCTGGGTCTTTCCAGCCACATTGTTCCCTGCCCTCCATCCCCCGCCTGAGATGCCCCATTCTCCTCATGCCCAGTGTGTCACCCATCCTTGGAGATTCAGCTTCAAAGCTGCCTTTTCCAAGAAGCTTCTCCTTACTATCATCTCTAAGGTAGCCCCTCTAGAAAAATTCTTTTTCTCACTTCCCTGCATTTACTCCTAGCAGAACACATGCATAGCCCACCCATTGTGCCCTTGGCCTGTCCCTCTCTTAGGGCTTTGCACATGTGGGGGGCGTGTAAGCTCCGGGCTGTGAGCTCCATAAGAACGGAAACTGGGCCTGAGTTCCTCCTGTTTTTCCTGGTGCTTAACAGTCCACAGACCTTATTATATGTCTGTTGAATGATCAGAGAGATGGAAGGAGGAAGGAAGGGACGGAGGCTGGAAAGACCTCCATGCAGATGGACATTTTGCTCAGACATGGCAGGCCAAGTTCCGTGGAGGGTTCCCGCCCAGAGAGGAAGCCAGGGAGCTTCCGGGCCTTTCCATATCCTCACTTGGAATGGTTTACCCCTCAGAATTCTCTGAGGAGCTGCCGGAGCGAGTACAATGTTAGAAACTCCTGGCTTGCCAGCCAGAACCAACCGGCCTCAGCATGAGCAAGGAAGGCCTCCAGCTTTGAGAAGCTGACAAGACAGGAGACCGAGTTACAAAGACGGGACTGTGTTAGTTATCACTGTGTAATGACTCATGCCCAGATTTAGTGGCTTAAAACAACAGTAATCATTACTGCATTATGTCCTTGGGTCAGAAATTTCAGACCCAGAGGATGGCTTACGTCTGCTCCGTGATGTTTGGGATCTAGCTGGAAGATTCGGAGACTGGGCTGTAGCATCATCTGAGGGTTTGACTGGGACTGGAGGATCAGCACCCCCCTCCCCAGGAGGCTCCCTCACAGGGGGGGCACGTCGGTGTCTCTCCTGCAGGTCTCTCCATAAGGCCGCTAGAGTGTCCTCATGGCATGGTAGCTGGTTTCCCCCAAAGCTACCCAGCTAGAGACCAAGGCAGGGTGGAAAATTCTTTTAGGACCTTGCTTCAGAAGTTGCACACTGTCGTTTATGCCTTATGCTCTTGGTCATACAAATTAGCTTTTATTTATCGTGGGAGAGGACTAAACAAGCTGCAGTGGGAGGTGAAAATCGCTGGGGCCCATCTTGAAGGCTGACTACCACAGGAAGGAGGGATTCTGGGAAGAAGGCGGAGCACAAGTTGCCCAGCAAAGGAGGTTTCATGCCAAGTCCCTTCTCTGTTTTAAGGAACTTCTGCTCAGCCTTCAATACCCTGGGTAATTACCTCTTCCTCTGGGATACCTTTCCTGATCCCTTTCCTTCTGTGCCTCCCATAGTCCCAGGGTAAATTAACGGCTCCTTCCTCAATAAAGCCTGCTCTATGAAGGCCATCTCCTGCAAGCTGGTGTAAATTGGTTCTTGTGGGGAGGGGGCAAAACAGCCTACTCTTTTTTATGTACAAAGCACAGAGATACATACAGTACATAAATAGAACTTTTTTTAAAAAAATATTTTATTTATTTATTTGACAGAGATCACAAGTAGGCAGAGTGGCAGGCAGAGAGGAGGAAGCAGGCTCCCTGCTGAGCAGAGAGCCCGATGCGGGGCTCGATCCCAGGACCCCGGGATCATGGCCCGAGCTGAAGGCAGAGGCTGTAACCCACTGAGCCACCCAGGTGTCCCCATAAGTAGATCTATAGTATCTACGGCATTAAAATTTCACAAGTGGTGCAGGGTTAGGAAAACATGTCTACAAGGGCTTTTCAGGAGAGTAATGATGAAGAGAAATTTGGGAAATGTGGTTCTACGTCACTTCTGTTGCATACAATATTTTGTCAGTAAAGGAATTACATTTCATGGGAAACGTTTTACTCTATTTTTAGGTGTTCCCTACTAGAATACAAGCTTCTTGGGGGGCCAGGGGCCCCCATTTTCTTCATCCCCCAGTTCCCAGTGCCTAGCACAGGGCCTGGCACCCAGCAGGTCCTCACTGCGAGTGCTGAACTGAGCTAAATGCAGGGCACAGGCTGTGGAGCCTGAAACCCTCCACGGCAGTAGTTTCCTTCCACGTGGACGTGATCCTGGGGAGGTGGAGGTCGCAGGAGGGAATGCAGATTCCTGGTCCCCACTGCCACAGGCTCACTCTGCATTGCTACAATGCCCCCCCAACACACACCCTAGACATCCACTCTCAGACTGCATAAGGTCAAGGGCTCCCGCTCTACACCGACGGGGGTGCCAAGGGGCAGGGAACTGGATGGTGCCTGGCAGTTTTGGAGAGCTCTGGGGACCTCGGAGGCAGAATCATAGGCTGAGCCCAGGAGAGTAGACATTCCCCCGGCCTGCGGAGCCAGCCGAGGGACGTGGAGCCCCAAAGACCGGGATCTTGATAGGAAGGAGACTTGGAGCTTCTGCCTCCCTCTGCGTTCCGGGAAGGCAGACTCTGGGGACCTCCGGGCCCCCTCCCCACCTCTGAGAGGCTGAGCTGGCTTGTGGAGATGGTGCCGGGGCTGGAGGAGTGGGCCTCCATTCACTCAAGGGATTCAATGAATCCCTTAACTTATTCAAAACTGGGCTCCCAAACAGAGTTCCGCAAATGGGAAAATGCATGTAATTTGTGTAATTGAAAAGGAGCTCTGACTGCCCTTTGGGGGAACAATGCTTGCTGGACAGAGACAGCCTGGAATGTGTAATCACTTGTTTCTGTTTCCTCGTGCCACAAAAATAGGGATTCGCGCGACGGAGGGGTGAAAATTCAGCCTGGTGCCAAAATCGGTTAAATTTGACTTTCGCCTTTTGCCAGAGGCTTCTTGATTCCTGGTTGCGGCGCTGAGAGCCTAATATTGTTTAAGTCACGATGTGAGTCACTCGGCCGCTGGGAGCGTTGGCTCCTCCAGCTAGGTGTGAGGACCATCTTAAGAGTCCAGGCTGTGACGTGCAGGCTCTGTCCCTCCCCAGGCTGGTCAGACGCTGCCCCCCAGGTGGAGCTCAGACCTGGACCTCCCTGGCAGGGACCTATTAGGGCACAGGCTGGCAGGCGTCTGGGGAGGGGCATGGTCTGGCCGTGGGAGATGGCATGTTCAGACTGGAGGACACGCCAGAGTCTGCGCCTCCAGACCCTGGTGGCTCTGTGAGAGATGTTGCCGGTTCTTGGTGACGTTGGTGGGAGATGCAGGAGCAATGGCTGGTTAGTGAGGAGGGAGCCTCCACTTTCTGCGAGCAAGCCCTTATCGCTGGAGGCATCCAGCATGGCGCCAGCTGCCTGGCTGTGAAGTAGGGGGTTCCCTGTTACCCAAAGTTGCCCAAACATTCCAGTCTCATCCAGGTCTGCTGCTGGGGAGATCTAATATAGAGAGTAATCATAGACCAGGTTGCAGGCTCTCAAACTATGCCATAAGGGTCACTTCTGGGGGCTGGGGATGGGACTTTGCTAATACCCATTCCCGGGCCCCACTCGTTGGGTCCAGGCTGAGGGACTCAGCAAATGTCTTAAGGGCATAGACCTATTCATCACCCCCGCTGCCATTTCAGTGCCCGCAGCCCCGAAGACTTAGATGCAATTAGTTCTTGGAGAGGCCAGGTGATTTCTGATGCACATTCACCTCCCAAACACTGGGACTCGAAGGCCTGGGGCACCAGGGGCTCTCAGAAGTGCTCCCGGGCTCCAGAACTTTGGGCTATGCAGCCCCTTTGGGGAAAAAGGCATAGAGGAGACAGGGCAAATATGCCAGAGCTGCCAGGATGAAGCCCACAGTCCCAGGTGTGGTCAGAGGGTGCTCGGTCACCCCGCCCTGCTCCCCACCTTCCTCCTGCTCCCTCGTGTCCCCAGGCCCAGACAGGGGTCTCTCCACCTGGCAGGAAAGACTGTGATCCTTCCTTCTGGTGCAGTTTGCTGCCCTTTTTCCTGTGACGTCCCCCATTCCTTGCGCTGTGCCATCCCACCCACACCCCCCTGCCATGGTGTGCGGCCCTGTGCCTGGGTCCGGTCTGGCCTGAAGCTGCCTGAGGCCAGGGTCTTCTCTCATTCAGCTTTGTGCCCTGGGGCTTGGCGCTGGCCTGGCTCCTGTGCTGAGGGGTGCTGGGGAGTACTTGCTGACAGAGACCTGGATTGCCTGCCTTCTAGGCCTCAGTCCCGTCTCGAATGAGGAGGGCAGATCATCAGAGCCCACCAGACCTGAAGGAGTGTTTCTCCACCTGCAGTCCCTTGGTAAAGGAAGGCAGAGGGAGACCCTAAACGACCTTCGGCTGCATCTCACCCCACATCTCCTCTCTCTGGACCCCATGTTGTTCTTTGACTTTTTTTCAGACCCCCTCAGAATCCTGTCTTCAGCATTCTAAAGGGGATTTGGCTTTTGACCGTACCTTGCACTTTCCTCGAGCAGTTCTGCTGACTCCCCCCAACCTAGTCTATCTGTTTGGGAGCATGGGGCCTGGGGAAAAGGCAGGAGAATTTGGGGTCGAGTCGAGGGTGGGGGCGTGGAGGGCAGGAATGAAGGAAGGGCAGCTAAAACCAGAGATGCTGGCAGAGCCCAGGGAAGGTACAAGAGAGGCAGTGAGAGGGGGCTGACATCCTCAGAAACCAGCACAAAACTCCCTCCTTCTTTGGGAGCTAGGTGATAGCTGCTTCAGCTGGCAGACAGAAATAGTCTCGCTGATGAAAATAAAGGCAGATTCCTGAAGGGATAAAGGGCCGCTTGCAGGAAAACGGCAGGAAAACGCAAACACTATTTCGTCAAGAACTGTATCCCGTGGAGCCTGTCCTTTAAAAGGCACGCAGCAAATATTAAATTGTAGATGCGCGTCTTCTGGCACTGTCCCAGCCTCCCCTTGGCAGCCCATCCCGCGCCTTGGTGCTCCCTCCAGGACCAGGGGGAGGAGCGTTTTGGCCTGTGAGATGGGGCTGGATCCATGGAGATGCTCCTGCAGAGGAGTGGAGGGAAGGAGGTCACGCAGACGGGGGAATGTTGACTCTGTGTTTGTTGAAGTGTTGGCAACTATGGCCCTGAACATTTAGGACTTGATTTGCTGCAAAATCTAAATCATGCTTGGTTTTGACATTTAAAAAACCAAATCAGTAAAACCCCCCCAATCAAGCCCTTTGCTATTTACTGAATTCTGGTATAGCTCTAAACTGCTGGTCGATGCCATTTGCATTACAGGAACAGGAATTTTGTCGTCTGGCTTGATAGTCTCAAGCTGTAGGTTGCCTGAGAAGTCAGTCGAAGGGTTGTGGTTTTAGGGGGAGGGTTTGGGGACTTTTTTATTTTTTAAACTTAGCAGTGGGTTGTGGAATTTGAGATAGATTCATAGAAGGCAGAGCTGGTAGGGTCTTGGCAAGCATTGGATCCAGTGTTCCCATTATACAGACTGGGAAACCGAGGCCCAACATGGAGAGGACCTTGCCCAGGTTCTCAGAGTAACAGCAAACCTGGGTCCCATGGCTCACCCTCCAGTGCTCTGCCATCTCCACCAAAATCTGGTCTGATTTTCTCTCTCTCAGCCTTGCTTTTCTCTGATGTAAAGTGGGACCAGCCTCTTGTGTTTCCTGCCATTGTGAGAATCACAGAAGGCTTTCCCCTTTAAGTGAAAGCACTCCTATGGACTACAGAGCAGCAGCGGCTCTTGCACTGAAAAGGACTTTAGATCTACAGCTCTCAGAGTTGTAAAATCACCCCATTTTGCATCAACAACCAAGGTGGTTTGCTCTGGCATCAGAGACCCTGAAACCAAGGCATCCTGGGCAAAATGGGGGGTTCTCTAGCAAGACACTTGGGCTGCACACAGCACCCATTTCTCAACCCCCCCGGGGGTCAAAACCCACCCTGCCAGAATCCTGCTCCCACCCAGCCCACGCACAGGGGCGGCCAGACCCAGGGGTGGCTGGGTGGCCAGACCATGGACCTGACGGAGCCCATTCAGGAGGTGCGGTGCGATTGAGCACAGCTGGAAACTCCTGTGGCTGCTCTCTAAGAAAGACAGCAGAGGCCAAGAATCCAGGCCGAGCTGTAGCCATTTCTTGGCGCTGGTCTCCAGAGGGGCCATTTAGCGCATTAATAATCTATGAAATGCTTCCACCTTCTGGATTCATAAGAAAAAGAAAGAGGGGGTGCGAGAGAGGGAGAAGGGATATTAAGGGCACGCACCATGGGCCAGGCAGGGATTACGGGTGGGCCTTATTCATTCTCTCACTCAAACAGCATGATCGATACCTGCCTTACGCTCTTCCGGGCTCTCGCAGACCGGTGTCCCTCCCACTGCCCAACGCTGCCGCCCCAGGTGGACGTTCTGGAGAGGTAGTTTGGGGCAACAGCTAGAACAGAGTTGTCAAGGCCCGATGCTCTGGGTCGCCATCCCTCCCATGTCTCTCCTTGCCAGACCCCGCTTGGGCAAATCGGCAGGCTCCTGGGGCATCGCCGGACTCATCTGTGAAATGGGCGAGGTCTGCCCTTCTTCTGGGGCTATTTGGAGAGCGTTGGACAAGCAGGGTCATAGAGCAGGGGGGAAGCACCCTGCCGACTGTGCGCCCCCGACAGACTCAGGTTACTATTACTGGGGGACTGGTGTTTTTGCCATCTGAGGTGCCCGCCAGGGCCCAGCGAGGGAATTCCTTGAAGATTAATGTCTCCATTTGCCTCCAGATTCAAAGTCACGTAGATGAAACGAGCTGTCACAGACCATGAAGGTGATTCGAAAAGTGAAATTAAAACAGAGAGCCTGCAAGAGAGGCAGAGTAAGCCCAAGGCAGCCGGAAGAGCCGTGGCTGCTCTTTCTGGGTTGAGTTTTCACAGAAGCAGAGGCAAAGGGCATGGCAAGCGTATGGCGGTTCCCGGTCTATTCCTGCCAACAACCCCACCCCATATCCTTCCTGTCCATCTGGTAAAAGATTCAATTCAAGGTTCTGACCCCCATTTTTAATTCAAGACCATGGTCTCTAAAGTAATATCGGTTCCCAGCGTGTAAGCCCAATGGCCGCATTGCTGATATGTCTTTCTCTGCCTCAACCCCTTTCTGGAAATATGCGGGATGTAAATAATTCATTCTAGATAAATAAATCACACACACTACTTACAGTACAGCTCATGCTGCTAGTAAGTGGCACGACCACAGATTACGTGCAGTTGAGTCGGGATTTATAAGTTGAGACTGGGCGGACCTGGAGAGGGAACCAGGCAAGTAACTCCCTCCAGGAAGACAGACGTGTAAAATGACAGCAAGCTCAGAGGGCGAGAGGATAGAGGCAACGTGGACAAGAAACGTGGAACAGGGGGGTCTCAGGGACACGGGGCCGAGTTGGTCAGCTTGGCCAGGCTCTGTCCTACTTCTAGGAGCCTGGGCCTCGGGCATGTCAGCTTATGGCGACTCTGACACACAGTGGGTGAGAGGCCCTGCCGGAGGGCCGAGCCATGCCCTGGTGTGGAGACTGAATCACCCCTGGTGGGCATGCTGGGGGCTTGGGGCACCAGCCGAGGGGGGTGGATTCCGCAGTTGCCCGTGCATACCTGGTGGGAGGACTCATGGGAGGAGGGGCTGAGTGGGGACAGGGCACGGGTTTATTAATTAAGAATCAGGTTCCCAGGTCCACTGATCACATCCTAGGGAGGACGCCTGAGAAGCTGAATTTTAACAAGCGCCTTGGACAGTTCTGATCATCAGGGGACTGGGGGAAATGCTGGCCTAGAGATGCCCTAAAGCCACAGGGTCCTGGACCAGCAGCAGCACCTGGGAGCGTGTCAGAAGGGCCCACTCCCAGGCCCTACCCCTGGATCTGAATTTTGACAAGATTCTAGATGATTCTTGCTGATTAAAGGTGCCTGGAGTCTTTGAAGGCAGGTGTGTCAGCTGAGGTGGAAGGGTCTAAGGGTAGGTATTGAGACTCTGGAGGGGACATAAGGGAAGTACCTATAACCGAGCCCCCAAATCTACTTGTAGAATGTTGCGGGGTTGGGGGATGTGGAGGAAGCAGGTGTAGTCAGTGTTTCGCCACCTTTGGACATGCCTACAGTCAGCAAGGCCCTCGACCCCATAGTGGCCAGGAGCACACTGAAGGGACCTGTGGCTCCCAGTAAGGAGTGGTGGAAGGGGCACTGGGTCAGGGTGAGGAGACCTGGCTTCCCACCTGTCCCCGCCATCTCCCAGCTGGGTGGGAGACAAACCACTACCTGTCACTGGAGCCTGAGTGTCCTCGTCCGTTTTCCCCCTAGGACTGTGCTGATGCTTGTGTGAGGTGGGCCCTGGGGGGCTCGGAGGCTGCTGGGCAGGGGCTCTGGGACGGAAGCATGGGGTTTGTGTCATGGCATGGAACCGACTGCCCTATGTTTATTGCATTCCATAAGGCTGTGCCCAGAGGCCCAGAGGCGCTAATGTGCTTGGTCAGCTTGTAATAGGGACAGTCTCTTGGGCTTGGCGTCACATGGGCTGTGGCTCATGTCCAGGCTCTAGCACTAGTTGGTGACCCTGAGCAGGTCACTTAGCGTCTCCTGGTCTCAGCTCCTCATCTGTGACATGGCAATGGCATGGCAGACCATGGGCTGGTTATGGGATGAGACAAGACACTCAGGGTTCCCTGTACCATGGTTTGCATTCCTCTTCCCTCCGCTTCAAGGACCACGGTGGCCTTCTGGTCTACCTTCCAGGAAGAGCTAGAGCCCTGGGATCTGGGTTCAGCAGCCTGGGACTAGCTGTGTGGCCTCTGCACATCCTTTGCCCTCTCTGGGTCTCCTACTATAAAGGGAGAGGGTTAGGTCAGCTGATGATATCATGTCATTATTCCCGAAGCCTTGTAGCTTAAAACCATCAGCACCTGCCTTAAACCTCTCTTCTCCCCTCTTGTGCCTTACATGTGATTCCCTCCTCTACCAGCTCCTGGGTTGGGCCTGGGATCTCAGGGTCCTGGGATTGAGCCCCATGTCAGGCTCCGTGCTCAGCGGAGAGTCTGCTTCTCCCTCTCCCTCTACCCCTCCCCCCTGCTCGAGTTCTCTTTCTCTCAAGTAAATAAATAAAATCTTTAAAAAAGGATAGAATGAGGAAAATGAGATGCAAAGATTGAAGAGACTTGCTCTGCTTCTTGCAGTGAACAGACCTCAGGCTGTGGGAGTGGGATCTTTGGAGACCACGGAGGCTCCCTCTGTGTCCCTGAGGTCCCTCACTAGCCTACCTTGGCAAGGAGCCTCCTGCTGGAGCCTCTCAGTATGGACCTGTCTTCTCCCTGTAAATCCTTCATCACATACGTGCACGCACGTGTGCACATACACACACACACACACACACACACACACACCACTTTTAAACCTATTCCTCGTCCAGTGACTTGTTGTGTATAAAAAACAAATGGTTCCTTTGAAATAAAAAACCAGATGACTGGTTGTTGGTGAAAATCAATAACTATGCTAAGTATTTCAAGCATACAGTACTTGGAGTTCTACTCTGGGTGGTTTTATAATGAATGGGTTGGCTTTTTTTTTTTTTTTTTTTAAATAGAGCCTGGCCTACTTTAGTGTTGAATTATACAGAAGACTTTTGCTTTGGCTCTGTTTACCAAGACAATTAAATAATTTATTATTTCCATGATACAGAGATTGAGCCTTATAAAGTGGGAAGCGCTCAACCTGAGACAAACCACCCTGGGTTAGATGATTATCAAGACTCTGCCCAGATGCCGACCCCAGCACAGTGTTCCCGGATTTCCCCCAGGCTCCCACACACTGTCCTGGTTACTTCTGAGATGGAATGTTGGCTTTGCATGTCCTTGTTCATCCTGGGTGTCTTCTGAAACTCCAGGCCTATGGCTGGAGTCCTGGGGACATGGACCCTCAGCACAGCCAAGCCCACCCCAGCAGCCCTCACTAGCAAAAAGGGATCTTTCCTCAATTCCCAGGTTGATCACCACTTCCTTGGAAAGCCTCTCCAGCTAGATCACGGCCTTCAGGGGACACATCTGTAACACCTGTCTCCCCACCTTTTCATCGAAGGTTCAGTTTTCTGTTCAGCCTAGAGCTTGCCTGGTAAAGTCAGTCCCTTCCATCAGGGGCACCTTGCGGGGGGAGGGAGGTGGGACCACATCTCCCTTGTTGTCGGTTGGAACCCAAGAGCCCAGCATGTGGCCTGGAATCTAGGAGAACCTCCAGGAATCATTTTGTTTGGTTTGGGGTTCTCTCTTTCTCAGTCTTTCCCTTTTATGCAAGTAGCATTATGAATTCATGGATCTTTTTTTTTTTTTTTAAGATTTTATTTTTATTTATTTATTTAACAGAGATCACAAGTAGGCAGAGAAAGAGAGAGAGAGAGAGAGGAGGAAGCAGGTTCTCCACTGAGCAGAGAGCACGACGTGGGACTTGATCCCAGGACCCTGAGATCATGACCTGAGCCAAAGGCAGAGGCTCAACCACTGAGCCACCCAGGCGCCCCTGAATTCATGGATCTTTAAAAAATATATTAAATGGGCTGTATTCCAATCAGTCACAGACATTATTTTTTAATGCAGTGTTTTTGCTGCTCTACTTAATATTTCTACCTTTCCTCCAAATTTTCTTCCAGTCTTTTGGAAAAATATTTAAGCCTACAAAACTTAAAAGAAAGTGCAGTGAACATCCTCTGCCCTTTACATAGGGACACCGATCGTCTATGTTTTGCCTTGTTGGTCTTCCGTACCCTCTCTTTCCCCCGCCTAGCCCCCCCACACTCATATTTTTGCTGACGCCCTTGACAGCAGCTCGCGGACGTAATGACGCTTCACCACTAAACATGTCAGCACAAGTCTCCTGAGAGCGATTATATCCTCGTGTAGCACCACAATATAATGATCACACCTAAAAAATGAACAGTGATACAATAATCTAAACTGTTACGTGGCCCATATTCAGATTCCCCCAGTAGTCCCCAGAATGTCCTTCGTGCCATTTTTTGGGGGGTGGGGGGGACCAGTCAGGTAGCATACAGTGTAAGTCCGATCACGTGCTTACTCTCCTTGAATCTACTACCTTTTTTTAAGATTTTTATTTATTTATTTATTTATTTATTTGACAGAAATCACAAGTAGGCAGAGAGGCAGGCGGGGGGGGGGGGTGGGTGGGGAGCAGGCTCCCCGCTGAGCAGAGAGCCCGATGTGGGGCTCGATCCCAGCACCCTGAGATCATGACCTGAGCCGAAGGCAGAGGCTTAACCCACTGAGCCACCCAGGCCCCCAAATCTACTACTTTTAATCGCCTACCTTTTTTTTTTTTTTTTTTTTTTTTTTGGCTTATGGGACATTGACCTTTCTAAAAGGCTCAAGCCAGTTGTTTTAGAAAACGTTCCCAAATCCCAAATCTGGATTTGATCATTTCTTCACAGCTAGATTCCGGATAAACTGTTCTGGCCAGAATCCTTTTATACCATGTTCTTCCCACTGCTTTGAGTCAGGAGGCCCACCTTTGAAACCTTCTCAGTGATGCGAAACTCAATCCTTTGGCTAAGGTGGCATCTGCTAGATTTATTGTAAAGATACCTCCTCCTCTTAGTAATTATTAAGTAACCTGTGGGGTGAGACTTTGAGGCTGATGTCCTGGTCCCCCACCATCTTTTACCAGATGGTTTGAGGCTCAGTTGATGGTCCTGGCCAAGCCACTGTCACATCGGGGCTGCAAGATGGCCATTTTCTGACCGAACTCCCTTTTTCCTTTTTAAATTAAATATTTTATTTATTTATTTGACAGAGAGAGAGAGACAGTGAGAGAGGGAATACAAGCAGGGGGAGTGGGAGAGGGAGAAGCAGACTTCCCGCTGAGCAGGGAGCCGCATGCCGGGCTTGATCCCTGGACCCTGGGATCATGACCTGAGCTGAAGGCAGATACTTAACCAACTGAGCCACCCAGGTGACCCCCAACTCCCTCCCTTCTGCACTGAAGCTGGCGTTCTTCTTTGCAGAAGAGCATTCCCTTTTTTGACGCTCTCATTCCCTCCTGCCCCCTTCCCTCCCCTCCTACCTTCTCCTCCATTCCTCTGGGCACTTAATATATTTATCTGCCTTAAATTTGGAGCCAGCCATTTCTTCAAGCTTTCCCCATTCTTTCTGTTGGGGAATTATATTTAGGGACCAAGATCTGGGGTCTAACTCTGCTCATTGCTACTGGGGTTCATTGCTTCTAGGATTTTTTTTTTTTTTTTTGTGGACTGAACTAGAAAATAGACTTCTTTATGTTTTAAACAAAAATATTTAAACTTGAATATGACTATAAGGAGATAATCATACCCATCTAGAGCATTTTACAAGCCACCTGGCCTGGATTCTTCAGGAAAGTTAATGTTGTGGAAAACAACAAAAACAACAACGGAAAGGCCGGGGGCTGTTCTTAGATGAAAAGAGGTTATAAAAATATAGCAGCCAAATGGGAGGCATGGATGCTGATTAGATCCCAATTTTTAACATCCAAAAGGGCATTTTGGGGAAACCGAAGAGATCAGGGTAGACTGACCATTGGATGGTACTGAAGTGCTCTTCATTCTCGAGTGTGGTGAGGACACTGTGATCACACTCTGGGGAATCTTCCAGAATCTTCTGGACTGATGGGAGTGAAGTGTCAAAGTTTATAATTTCGAATGCATCAGAAACAAAAACGTGTGTGTGTGTATGTGCGTCTCTGTGTATGTGTGTTTACGTGTGTGTGTATGTGTGAGAGGAAAGCAGATGTGGAAAATACTGAATGGTGAAGGGGATATGGTGTTCACTGTACTGTTCTTTCAACCTTTTTGTAGGTTTGAAGAGCTTCACTGTAAAAAGCTGTGAGTGTGGGAGGTGGCGGGTGGGTGGAGGAGACTAGATCTCTCTCCTGGTCGGACATGGAGACATAACCAGAAGTCCCTTTACAGATTTTTCTCAGTGTGATTGATACATTTGTTAAGTGCCTTTGTTTTCAGTTCTTAGGGATTGCTTTCTTTGTGTTGATCAATTTTATTTTTAAAACCTACACAACTTTTAGATGATTCCACAGTCAAAAAGGATGTAACAAGTAGAGAATTTCTGGACCCCATACAGCTTCCCTCTGTTCTGTTCCATGCCTCTCCTGTATTTAGCCATTTTTCATTATCCCTCCAGTGTTTCTCATTCCAGATATACATAAATGTGTGTCTTTATTCCTCTTCCTCTATCTTATGCAAAAGGGAGCCTACTGCATATGCTGTCCTGCACTTTGCTTTTTTTCCCCTTAATTTTCCCAGAGCTGTCTGTTTTGTCACTATATAAAGATATTCCCTATTTTTTCTCTTTTTTTTTTTTTTTTTTACAGCTACATGGCACTTGTCGATGTGCATGGACTGCAGTTGGGACAGCCAGTCCTCTATCAATGAACATTTGGGTTGTTTCCAGTCTGTTGGAATAACCTGAGCCACACTGTTTCATAGGGGTTGCCAGTGTGAATTGGGGATGAATTCCTCGAAGGGGGTTTATGGGGGGGTTAAGGGAATGCATCTGTAATTTTTCTAGAAAATAAATGATTGCTGAACTGCTGAGAAAAACTGATGAATGAATTTGATTAAGAAGAGCAGAAAATAAAAGGCTGATACTCAGATGGAGATCTAAAACAATCAGACCGCCTAAATATCTTGGAAGAGGCTGGTTTCAGACCCCCCTGACCGAATCTCCAAGTGCCACAGTTTTCGTTCCCTCACGGAAAGAACGAATTTCTCCTTAGTCTGTAAATCAAATGCAGAATTGCAAAGTCATGAAAGGGTAGAGCTGAAATAAAAAGCCACCCAGGACCATCTCCTTATTTTAACGGCAAGGGGAGTCCGGGCCCAGAAAGGGGAGGGGGTCAGGAGAAAGGTGGAGAAGCAGCCCCCGATTCGGCTCAGTGCCATCATTGTAGTGAACAGCCCGTGCCGTGTCTGCTTTAGAGGAAAGCCCACGTGCTTGTGGGTGCTACCCAGAGTCAAATGGGAAATTGTCCTAGCGCGCGCCCCCGAGATGTTACGTAAGGAGTGCCGTGGTTCAGACCCCTGCGTGCTCTCCGTCACAACATCGCCTTCCACGGAACTCTGTCCGTGTAAATGGCTTTGGTTTCCCATCTTTTGTGTTATTCTGGGGTGTTCAAATGGAGTCCTGATGATAAATCGGACCAGGTGGCGGCTTCGACGGGCTGTGTGTGTTCTGGCCGGTGATGTGGGTGGTCATGTTTGCCGAGGAGAGCCTGGAATTACATAATCCCGGCGTTGGTGGCATTCTGATTTGATTCTGAGCAGGCGGCATGGGGCAGCAGATAAGTTTCGCCCAGCCCAGCTGTGGACTCGGGCTGGGAGCCTGGGCAAGTCCCTTGTCTTCTCCGGTCCCCCTGCGGGTTAAAATGAGGAATTGGACAAGTTCAGGATGGCGGATACACAAATGACGGCGGTGCCCTTGCTTCCCCGTCCCATGCTAATTGCAGGTGTGACCTCACGCTCTTCACGGACTTAACCCACATCTCTGGCCGCCACTATCAACGTGCTCGTGACATCACATAGGCTCAAGTCTATTTACCATCTCTGGTGTGGATGGTGACTCAGGAGTCATGATAGAAGCCAGGTATCCAGTTAAATTAAAAAATTTCAGGCAAATAAAGAATAGTCTTTCATCACAAGTATGTCCCCAGTATTGCTAACTATGGCAACCCTCTTAAGCCATTTCTACTTGTACGGTTATTTCTCTTTTTTGAATGTAATTCATTTGATTGGAGAGGTCCGTCTACCCCATTTGTGGCCCTTCTGATAGTGCTTATTCTCCAGTGCCCAGATAAGAGTCTAGCTCATGATATATTGTTTAAATGCATATTATGACTTAATTTAATGAAAAGTAAGAGATTTGAGTAGGAGATTTTTATTTCTGAGGACTGTATATTCTTATAGGACTCCTTAATGAACCTGCAATCCAGTGTTTCCCAGACCTCCAAGACCTTTGGGTCTACCACTTGTATTGTTAACTGATTTAGTATTTTCCTTTAAATACACATATCCTTTTATTGAAATACCATGAATGGGAAATCTGTATCATTTTCTAAGAAGATGGTATAAAAGTATAAAAAAAAGAAAATGTAACTATTGCGATATAAAATATAAATATCAATATAAAAAAAGAAAGTGTACCTATTGAGATATAAAATATAAATATAAAAAAGAAAATGTACCTATTGAGATATAAAATATTAATCTGGGGCTCAACTAAAATCACTAGGTTTGCCATCGGCAGACACTGACTCGTGCAAACTCCCTATTGGTTTGAGAATCCCCTCCACAACCCTGATAGGTGATTCTTGAGCATCTCCTTGAATACCTCCAGTGATGGAGAACTCAGTACCTTGTAAAATTTTGATTCCTTCTTGAATATCTCACTATTAAATATTTCTCCCGGATGTTGATCCACATTGGGCTCCCTGAAAGAGTCATATATCAATTCTACTTTTCTCTCTGGGACCCCACATACTAAGTTTGCTCCCTTTGCATTCACTCATACATTCATTTATCAATACATAGTTGAATGCTTTTTCTGTGACAGCTGCTAGGAGAACTGAGGGATAGCAGGGAAGTCTCCCTGGAAGAGGTGGCCATGAGCAGGCCTGGACAGATGAGTAGGAGCTGGCCATGAGGAAATGGGAGGATCCAACAGATAGAAATGCTACATCCTCTTTCACTGCAAGCATTGAGGTGGGCCACAGCACACCTTTCTCCCCCTATAGATGTGATCTCAACCCATTCACTAATTAGAGGTGCTAAATTGACATGAGGAGACATGATTTTTGCAGTGTGGTAATTACAAGGCAGTTGGCTTCACAGCTGTGATCACACGAGAGCACTTCTTACCCATAAAGACATCAGCTGAAAGCAAAGTGCAAAGGAGCTGAGGAAGCCAAAGAGGATTCTAATGTAATTTGCTAATTTCCTACATTTGTCACCTGTACAGCTGTGAGGGGGAAATGGAACATTTTACCAGAAGTTTAAGAGAAAATTAAAGACATACATCCTAATTGTACACAATTAGACAAGCAATATAATCATTATTATTTTTTTAAATTAACAAGCCATTTAAAATTCACTTGATCAGGATTTAGAAGGCCTGATTGATTTAGAATTGTGTCTCTGCTTGGCGGCAGCCACGTCACAGCGAGCAAACCCATTCATTCACCGAAGCATCTCCTCTGTGAAATGGGTGTACTTCTCTTCCCTCCGCCTTCCTTGGGATTGAGGTATTACTGAGAGGAAAAATCTTTGAGTTAAGAGGCCTTTCATAGGGGTGAGAAACACCATTGAAGCCCCATAATGTCTAAGTCTAGAAGTTGTGATCTGATATTAGCCATCATTCTCCTCAGATCCTGAGATGGGAGTGGGGTAGGGTTAGTCACCCTGGATTACAGAGAGGAGACGGATCCCAACAGGCAGAGGAGGGTTCCGGGGCTGCTTGGTGAACAACAGGGGTGGCATTCAGCCCCAGCCCGTCCACACTGAGGCCCTGAGTCCCTACCTTATGGACCATACTGCTTTCTCAGCACTGTCTTGGTTTCCATGTCTCTCTATTTTACTCTGATCTCTGACTTAAATAAAAAGGAAAGAAAGGATTCGAGGAAGTAATATTTGTTTTCTAACTCCTTTATATAAAATAATGAGAGAAAAGCCAAGGCAGGGAAGGAAGAAGTAAAAATCACAAAAGATTGTATCTAAAAGAGCAAAAAAAGTAAATTACTTTACAATTTAATATTTACAAGTAAATAAAAGCTATTTCTTAAACTGGGTGATGGGCAGTTGGATATTGGTTTCGTTATTACTCCTTAAACGAAACATAGATATTTCATATACTTATACAGTTAGACATAGCTTTTATATCATGATAAAAGTTTAAAAAGAAAAATAGGAAGAATTTTCTCTTAAATGATAAAATAAAATTTTATATATACATATATATGTATATATGTGTATATATATATATCCACATACACACATATGAGTTCTGTTTCATATAATTGAATTGGACCATCCTAGGGAATCAAAAGCATAATAAGCCAGTGAATCAGTATTATTGTTGTTTCTTTTAAGCAGATTTTGTTTCTTCTTAATCTTTCTTTCTTTTAAATTGCCCTGGTTGCTTTCTTGTCTTCTTCGGGGTACCTCCTCAAGAAACAGCTTTGAATGTTGGAGAGAGAGCTACATGCCAAAAATGAAAGTCCCAAGGTCAAGCCCTAGCCTTGCTACTTGCTAACGGGTGACTTTGAGCAAGTCACTTAACCTCTCTGAGTTTCAGTTTTCTTATTTGGAGAATGAGAGTCATAAAGTCTACTCTACTAACACGGTGGGTTTTGATGAAGATCAAAGTTAGACTAAAGAAGTAAACTTGTTTTAGACATTGTTAATTAGAGATGAGAAGTAGAGCAGTCTGCAGAATGAGCAAAGGCTGATGGAGTCTCCCTGCTCTGCCTGTTGCTGGCTGTGTGACCAAGTGCAAGTGACTTAACCTCTCTGAGCCTCAGTCTCCTCATCTGAAAAGTGCAGATCAGAGAAGTATCTACCTCGTAGGGTCGTTTTACTCATTAAATGAGAACGTGAATGCTGAGCCCTTCATGCCGTGTTTGGCCCATGACAGGTGCTCATCACACAATAACTTAAAGGAGCCAGACTACCTGAGCTCAAATCCCAGCTCCGCCCCTTACCAGCTGCACGGTCTCAGGCAGGTCACCACACCTCCCTATGCCTCAGTTACTCTGTGAGGAACAAAGACAATGATGCTTCCTCTACCTTCCTCACAAATTGTTTCGAGCTCCCCAGAAGAACACGGCATCAAGGTGGGTAGTGAAAGCTCAGCTGCTCTGCCCCTCTGAGTGATTCCAGACGGAAGCCCATCAACAGGAAGGAGAAATGATGGTTCTCCAAGTGGCTCCAGCCCGGGCTCTCGGACTGAAAAGCCTTCCAACCTTAGAGCAAGTCTCTGCATGACGTCCCAGCGGGCCTTTTGTGGGAATAGGGCTTCAAAAACACCCCAAGTCCAGGCATTCCTTTCCCCTTGTTAACTCGGGAAATGCTCTGAGGCCGCCCCACAGCACATTACTCTCGTGGGCCTCTGTGGAGAGGCACTCTGTGTCCAAACAGTTTCTCGCCAGGGCTCGGGTGCAGCAGCGACCTGGCGAGGACCTGAAGCGGCCCGAGTTCCCAATGCCCCCAGCCCAGCGCCTTTGTATATGTCCTGGCACTGGCCACAAACAGGGTTTTGTCAGAAGCTTCCTGAGAAAGTTGCATTCCATTCATCTTGGCTGAAAGGGACCCGAGATGACAAATACTTCCCTCATTTAATTACAGAAACAGTCAGCAAACCCATGGAAAAAGATTAAAGGGAGCAGAGAAAAGAGCAAGGCTCCATCGTATTCCGCCCCCTCAGCACCCGCCCCCCTTGCTTCTGGCCTGGGTCTCTCACCTAGGATTTAGCAATGAGAGCCGCTCTTGGTCCTACTTCCCACCTGAAAATTGTCATCGCTCCCCAGAAAAGTTAAACTCAGAGGCCCCAAATCAGGGAAAGAATGAATTGCATTTAGGCATGAATTCATCAGTGGCTTGGAATTTAATAAAGATCCCGAAGTTGGGAGGTGTGTTTACATTTTTCATCTGGGCTTACATCTGCAAAGAGAAATGAGACACAAAGGCAATTATCTGAATAAATCAGAGCCAACAAAACACATACCCACACAAAGCTAACAGACTTCATCATTTTCCTCAACCGTTGGAGAGAAGAGCCGAATTGTGTGGTTGCGAGGAACCTTCGAAATCCTTCGTCCATCATCGTATTCAGAGGTGAGGAAGACAGACACCTAGAAGAAATGATGCCCTTGTTCTCACAGTCATAGAGACAGGCTTAATGAAGCCCATTTTCCCCTGCTCCCTAAAGTGGCCTCATAGTGGCCTCAGCTTAATGTTAAAGTGATTTGCATTTCCATATGCAGACCCTAAACCTCACAAAATATTTCAACCTCACAAAATATTTCATGCCAGGCTGGAAATCCCCTCCCGGAGAGAGATGCTGACAACTCTCTCCCCACTTCAATCTGCTGGTTAAGTGAGTCCCCCAGAATCCCCCAGGACTAGCCATGCCCACCATGGAAATGTGCTATGTGTGAGAGATTCTGGAAGCCTTGGAATAGGCTGCCTCATGGCTGTGCTACAGGGTCTCAGAAGAAGGAGCAAGTCCCCAGATCATTGCCCCATCTCAGCTGGGACTGCCTCTTCAGAGCTGAATAAAGAAAGAGAACAAGATATGAAGTTAAAAGGCCAGTTTTGTCACTCCTGTACTGACCTTGCACAACTATGTCGCCTTTCTTTTCCATGGTTTCTTCAGCTGTAAAATGGACAGTGATTCCTACCTCAAAGAACCGAGGGGCTCTATGACCAACTCACATTCTAGATGTTTGGCAACTTCAATGATTTCAAATAGATGGAGCTAGATTGATAAAATCCTACAAAACTTTGCCTCCTGGCACTCTGAACACTGCCTACTAATAAGACAGTAATCATTGTGAAAAATAATAGACTTCTCCCTCTCTCTCCCACAACCTGAGTTAGGGACCCAGGGCTTTACCAATCAGAACATTGGATAGCTACACCTCTACTCACAGTTGCTGACCTTTGAAGCAGTCAAGATGTTTTCTTTTCTTCACTTTCATCTCTCTTTGCAAATTCAAAGAGACCTGTATATTCCTAGGAAAAGCTGAATAGAAAGAAGACAAGAGGACACTAGGAGTGCATTGCATCCTGGGAGGCAGAAACCTCACAAGTAAAGTTTTATGGGCAAGAAAGAAAAACTCTGGCAGGAATGTATGATGGAAATGTAATGTACTATGTTGATTCAGAGCATCAGAAAATTAGGCACTGAGGACAAAGATGTCACTCATTAGCATAGAACAGCAAAAAGTGAGAGACTTCTGGACACTAAAGACTGTGCTCAAATATTTTTCTGGGAAAAATATTCAATTATAATGTAAAAAGACAGAAAATGGGTCACAGGCAATCCATGCACTGTGTTATTTGATAAGCCAACTCTGAAAAGACCTGCCTTGCTTTTGACAATGAGTACACTGGAAACAGCTGACATTCAGCCTTTGAAAAAGTATTGCAAAAATAATCAAAGGTGCATCATACCCACAAGAAGCAGAGGAAGAGTCCACCTCTGAAAATGATCTATTGCAGAACAAAGAAGAAAACTTCAGAAAAACATTTAGCATCCTCAGTCATATGCAGAAAAAAACAGGGTCTCCCTGGACTAGTCTGAGATAAGGTAAGGGTAAGAAGGCAGTGTGATCCTAAACAACTTTTAGGAGATGGAAAATCTCAATAACATCATAAAATTATGTTAGGGAGGGTGAAACTTAAAAGTGAGGCTGTTGAAAAGCAGATCAACAAACTCATAGATCAAAGAACCTCAAGGGCTAAGGGCTGCAAAGTCAAATAATAATGAAGTGCCACCATGTCCCAGAAAGATCAGCAAAAAGTAGGAAAGGAGATAATACCAATTATTGGCCAGGATATGAGGAAGAAAGAACTTGTGCCCTGCTGTTGGGACCATGAGTAACCCAGCTGCTTTACCAGAAATGAGCAAAACTAAATATGCACACATCCTATAATAAAAGATATGGAATAGAGTGAGATGCTCTTATGAGCTGTAAAGGACAAGGAACCAGAGATGAAATCATGGAAAGAAATATGATCGATACGGAATTGAAGAATGAAAAGACAGGGGGCGCCTGGGTGGCTCAGTGGGTTAAAGCCTCTGTCTTCAGCTCAGGTCATGATCCCAAGGTCCTGGGATCAAGCCCCACATCAGGCTCTCTGCTCAGCGGGAAGCCTGCTTCCTCCTCTCTCTCTCTCTCTCTCTCTCTCTGCCTGACTCTCTGCCTACTTGTGATCTCTGTCTGTCAAATAAATAAATAAAATCTTTAAAAATAAAAAAAAAAAGAATGAAAAGACAGCATCTAAATAATGAGGCTCTCTGGAGCAAAGACAAGAATATATATGAATATAATAAAATCAATATGGTATTACATATAATACTACATTTATATTGTATATGCATAGAGATTTTTTTCTGAGTTGAAAAGCTTGAAGGTATAGATTAAAGGATTCCCAGTGTCTCAGATAAAATCAAGAGTGTCATACCAAGATCTAGCTTGGCAAATGTTTTGAAATCTAAGAATAAAGAAAAAACCTTCTTTGGGGATCCAGGCAGAGGACATCAGATACCTACAAATGAACAAGTGTCAAACTGGCCCCAGATTTCTCCTCTGCATCCCTTTGTAGTTTCAAAGGGGGGAAATGCAGCCCAAGAATTTTATACCCAGCTAAATTCTAACCATGTGTCAAGGCAACAGAAGTTCATCCTCAGCAAGATTTCAACCACTTGCCCTTCTTCAGAATATTAAAAGACACCCCAGCAGTTTGAAACAAGAAGCAAGATTAATATACCCAGAATAGAGAGGAGTAGACATATAGTGTGAGTATAAAAAGAACAAGAGGAAACAAACAGGAAGCATACAAAGAGAGCAAGACTACCAGAGCGCCTGGGTGGCTCAGTCGGTTAAGCCTCTGACTCTTGATTTCTACTCAGGTCATGATCTCAGGATTGTGAGAGAGAGCCCCGAGTCGAGCTCCATGCTGGGCCTAGAGCCTGCTTAAGATTCTCTCTCTCCTTCTCCCTCTGCCCCTCCCCACTGCCTCCCCTCTCTCCCTCTCAAAAAAAAAAAAAAAAAGATTGCCAACAAGGTGAGTGAAGATCAAGTACTTATTACAGCAATAAGCTTACATGCTTTAAAATCCGTGTGCTCTTTTCAAGAAATATACTTTAAAACAATCTTAATAGAATGCAAATAAAAGGAGGATCAGCTCTATGACAGGCAAATACAAGTAGAAATAAAGTAAAGGTTTCAATATTAATATCAAGCATGTTATAATATAAACCAAAAAGTAATAAAATGACCAAAAAAGTAATAAAATGACAGGGTTTTTTTTTTTTTTTTTACTTTGATAAATATTTTAATTCTCAGTTCATGGAATGATTATTAAGTGCCTGCTCTTGGGACCAGGCAAGGGTATATGTTGCTAAGAAATAAAGATGTAATTGTAATGAACATTTATACTCAAAGTAACATAAAATCAAAGCAGATAAAAACTGTAGAAATAGATGGAGAAATTGTCAGAGACGGTAGAGAAAAATTGAACAAGTCTTCTAGTCTTTGACAGATCAAGTAAACAGAAAAATGGAACATGTGATACTCAATGACTTTTTTAAAAATATATTTTATTTATTTATTTGACACAAAGAGATCACAAGCAGGCAGAGAGACAGAGAGGGGGAAGCAGGCTCCCCGCTGAGCAGAGCCCCATGCGGGGCTCAATCCCAGGACCCTGAGACCATGACCTGAGCTGAAGGCAGAGGCTTTAACCCACTGAGCCACCCAGGTGCCCCCTCAGTCATTTTGGTTGATTATACCTGTTATACATAAGAAAACTGATGAAGACTTTCATAGCTTACAACTTGAGACTGCATTCTCTTTTCCGGCCACCGTGGAACTTTCACAAAAATTGATTGTAGAATAGGCCACAAAGAAAATCTCGATAAATTCCAAAAGCAGACACACTCCATGCCAAATTTTCAAAACAGGGCAATAAAACCAGAAATGGTAACAAAACTCTAAAATTTTAAAAGTACTCTCTGAAATAAATCCTTGGTTAGGGATTAACTCTGAGCCTCAATAACTCAGAGCCTCAGTCATAGCGTGTTTGGAAATGAACTTGGTTGTGTGAAAGAAGGAAGGAGAGCTCAGAAATCTTGGGCATCGCAGTTCTGGCCGTGAAGCAGCAGGCTTGGTGTTTCCGGATGCTGAGGGAATGGGCAGGGAGGGAGGGCTAGCCAGCACATAGGAAGCAGGTGGACAGCCTTCAAGGGGAGAAAGAACACAGGTGTTGCAGTCCTGTAGACCCACCTTTGGAGTCCCACTTCTACCTCTTACTGGCTATGGCAAATATCTCGATGTCTCCCATTTCTAGGTTTTAGCCTGCTTATTCGGAACTAGGGATGCTGAGCTGTATTTGTGGTTCTCAGCCCTCCCTGTGTATCGACATCACCTGCCAGATTTTTAAAAATAATCCTGAAGCCTGGCCTCTAGACGCAGAGATTACGATTTGGTTGGTTTGGTGTGGGACCAAGGCATTGTATTTTTTTTAAATCTCTCCAAGTGATTCTGTAGTGCAACCAGGAGAGACAATCCCAGAGCTAAATGACTTCTCAGGTTCCTCCAGTTCGGAAAGTCAGCAGTGCTCCTAGGCCACTGCAGCCTTTGCCCACAGAAGAAAGTTTGAGGAGGCTAAAGCCAGAGGCAAGGTAATGCCAAGCCATCTAATCAAAATGAGCATTATCTCAAATGGGGCAGAAAATACTGGTGCCAGTTAATATTTTGCATCCAACATGATTTAGACCGGGGGCATGGATTGTACTCCAAGCCCATTGTAAACACAATGGGCCATTTATTCACTGAACAGTAACCACTGTAATTACCTACAGGGCAAACATATGAGGTTGTTCAAGCAACATCTAATTGTGGACCTGGAACTGATAGGACGATAGTGATCAAGTAGTAACCAGAGTGTGATTCAGAAATCACATCAGAAAACCAATATTTCCCAAATTGTGTCAGATAAGCATCTGGGGGGATGGGATGGCACATATACCATCCCAGGTCCTGGAAGACTACCCCCTGATTTTTCTAACAGCTCCCTCTTTCTCTTCTCCTGTCCATAGGAGGCTTGACGTGTTGCTTTAATTTTGAGAGACGAGTCACAGACACTACGTCCAAGGGGACTGTAGAGAGCATCTACTTCTTGTCCTCATTTTGGGACCCCAGTATCACCTGTAGGCAGGGGTGCTGACCTTGTTTGGGTCACAGGAACCTCCTGATGAACCTGATGGAAACTATGGATCCTCTTTTCAAAAAAATGGGCACACCTATAGGCACATACCTGCCCACACGACTTTTTCATATAATTTTTGAGGAGCTCACAGATACATTGGAGCTCCTCTGTATTCTCACTAGGTCTTAGTCCAGCCTCCTTTTGCATACCTCCAGATACAGGGATCTCACTACTGGCATTGCTGGACAACTCTGAAAGCAAGAATTCCTCGGTGTGTCCAGCTGAGAGTTTCCTCTCTGTGTGTTCTTCTTCCCATTGCTCCTTATACTCAGAATTTTTCTAAACAGTCATTCTACCCTTGGCCTTTAGCAGTCTTGGGATGATGTCCCTCTCTCTATGAGGATCTTGGGAACTGGTTCCTACAGGTACTCTTTAGTTCCAAGTGACAGCTGGTGGGATATTTTGTGTTCCTCTCCAACAGATGGGATGTGGTGAGGTTGCTGGTTGCACCCAAGAGATGTGGGGATCCTAGGTCTTGGTTGTCTACCCTCTGAGCCAGACCAGGAAGAGGGACAAGGTCCCTTCTGCCTCACTTTGTGAAAGTGTTAGGGAGGAGAAGGAGCACTTCCTTGGGTGACAGGAAGGGCAGTAAAAAATATCTTCATTGGGGCCTAAGGACACCTGTATATTATTTCCCTGGATGCTGGAATTGGACTCTGGGATGTATTGGGTCTAGAGCTGCTGCTGGGACAGCAAGGGCTCAGGGAGAAAGCCTGTGAAGGCAGAGTGAGCTTGCTTCAGCCCTCTCTGGGTCAAGGGTTTACATGAAATAAAGGAAGGAGGGGCGCCTGGGTGGCTCAGTGGGTTGCGCCTCTGCCTTTGGCTCAGGTCGTGATCTCGGGGTCCTGGGATCGAGCCCTACATCGGGCCCTCTGTTCGGCGGGGAGCCTGCTTCCCCCTCACTCTCTGCCTGCCTCTCTGCGTACTTGTGATCTCTCTCTCTCTGTGTCAAATAAATAAATAAAATAAAATAAACTTTAAAAAAAAACCCACAAAACTTAAAAAAAAAAAGGAGGGAAAAAGAAGGAGGAGAAGGTGGGTGGCAGGTTGGGAGGAAGAAAGATAGGACCAGAGGGAAGGAAGGTGGGGGATGACTGAATGAAAGAAACTATGGAAGAATTATTTAATAGTCTCAATGAGGGAAAAGCCTTTCTAAATACAACACAAAACCCGAGGACATAAAAGGGAAAAAAAATTGATAAATTCAACCGCATAAATTCTCTATGCCAGAAGATATTATAAGAAACACAAAAAGAAAAAAATGCAGACTTGGGGGGAAATTAGCAACTTTTATTGCAAAGGGCTAGTTTCGTTCATATAAAAGATCACTTCTACCAACTGATAAGAAAAAGACTAAGAGTCAAATTGGAAATCAGGTGAAGGATGTGAACGGTTTCCAGAACAAACTGCAAATTGCTCTTGAGCATAGGAAGAGGCATTCCCTGCTTATAATGTAAATGCAAATTAGAAGAGCAATAAGATACCATGTTTCTGCCGGCACACAGCAAAGATCAAAAAGGGTGATAAGCACCTTTGGTGAGTGAGGCCGGGGGACAGGGAGAGCAGAGATCAGAGGAAATGCTACAGAGAAGGTGACATTTAAGCTGGGCCTTGGAAGACAGATAATTAAAATCCGATTTAGCAACTTACTGGCACTTGAAAGAAAGAGAAGGAATAATGAAGGGGAAGATAGACAGATTTGACTACTGAGTGTCAATTAAAACACACACACACACACACACACACACACACTGTAAAAGCAAACAAACTGGGATATTTGTGGTAACTCCAATAGTCTGAGTTTGGACGCTGTACTTAAAAAAAAAAATCTTCATTAGACTCAGTCAGAAAAGTGTTAGAATACCACTCAAAAAATAAACAAAGGACATGAAAAAACAACTCCTAAAATAGAACATACTACTAGTTAACGATCCCATGGAAATAAGCTCAACATTATGCATAAGCCATGAATGCAGTATGACTCATTTTTTTTAGTGATAAACCATTATAAAATTATAGAGAGACATGTTTTATTTCTCTCTGTTGGTAAGACTGTGGTGACATTGGCCCTCTAATTATATACCTGGCTAGTGGGAGTGTAAATGGACATAATTTGGGGAGGAGGGATAAATATTAAGTCTTCAAAACCTCATCTCCTTTATGCGGGAGATTTTATATCACGGACTTTATCTTACAGAAATAGCCTAAAATGTAGAAAAAAGATGGTTTGCACAAAGACGCTTTTAGAATAACATGACAATAATGACAAATTGCAAACAGTCTAAATGCCCCCAAATTAGAGATAATTCAGTAAATTATGGTACGTTCCTATGCTGGAGTATTACACAGCTATTAAAATGTTTGCACAGAGTTTCTTTTTAACAAGATGGTTTCAAGGCTTGTGGGATAGTATTAAGGAAGGGGTTCAATTGTGTACATAGAGTGATTTTGAAAATCTCCTTCTTAAAAAAAAATCACTGTGCATGGAAAAAGGACCAGAAGGAAATAAACTGCATCAATGGTGGTTCATTGGCGAGGAGTAAATTATTGGTCCACATTTTTCCTTCTTTCTCCTTATTTGGCATTTTTGAAAATCTTCTCTTCAATTATAATGTATCGCTTTCGCAACAAAAAGGCTTTAACAAAATGCCTTGCCCCGTGCGTTTGCTCCCCCCATCTGGCTCAGGGTCTCTGTTCCATTGGGGTTGGTCCTGGGCGCACAGCCAAGAAATGCACCAGTAAAGGTGATGTCTCTTGTGTTTTCCAGCTTTCCTTTGCCGCAACCACTCCTGTCCTAGCTGATAAGAAAAAATACCCATACTTCTTTCGGACTGTCCCATCGGATAATGCGGTGAACCCAGCCATCCTGAAGTTGCTCAAGCATTACCAGTGGAAGCGAGTGGGCACGCTGACCCAAGACGTGCAGAGATTCTCTGAGGTATGTGTGCCGAGAGGACGTGTCCATACCGGCCTGGCAGCTGTGGTCTCCTTTCAGGGGGCAGCGTGGCTTCAGCGGGGACGGGTAATGTCATAGGACCCTTAAACCTGCTTTTAGGAGCAGGCTCAGAGCTGAAATGCCAGGGACAAGAGAGAGCTAGTGGCTGAGGAATCTGAGGAATCTGGGCAGCAGGTGAACCCGTCCATCCCACATAGCTCAGGAATGAAACCTTCCCTTCTGTCACGCCTCTCGGCTAAATCGTGCGGCTCATTCCCTGACTGTGCCTGTAGGTTTGCTGTCCTTGTTACTGACGCCCAGTGACACCCCCCCCCAACCAAAATCATGATGGGCCACCAGAAACATCTCTGCTGTGAGGGGAGTTTGGGAGGGGCTGGCTTGGAATGAAGGCTCTGGTGTCACCGGGGACTGGTGGGTTTGTTGGGGGATTTCTTTGGCGGTCCATTTTAACGGCTTACATGCATACATCATACACGGTGTTTCAGGGTTTATTTTGTTTTTGCCAAGAAAGAAAAAAAGTTGGCTATGGATAGTAAATAATTACGTTGCTTTCGCTCGATCCCTCTAAATCCCGCTTTCTCTCCCAAGCGAACCCTTGATTTCCGTTTACTGTTCATCTGCCCAGAACTTTCTCCCTATATTTGTTTAAGCCCAATGACTTCATACTATATGTGTTGTTTTTCTCACTTCACTACAGATCATAGAGATCTTGATAGACCACATTCCTATTCATGGGTCACGGTGTTCTGTCAGACAGATTAGTGGTAATTTATTGGATGTGTCCAGCTTTTTGATATCACAGCCAGTATCTTCCTGTCTCGATGTGCATCTTCTCAGTAGATTTCTAGAGGCAGAATTATTGGGTCCTTTAAAATATTGCAACAAACTGACCTCCAGGAAGGCTGTTCTGAGTCCTCGTCCCACCAACAGTGTTTGAAAATCCCCATTTCCACACTTCTTTTCTAACTGTGATATTAGCAATGTTTAAAAAATTTTCCCTAGTTGGATGAGTGCAAAATGATCTCTTGCCTTCTATCCCGTTCTTCCTGGAGCTCCTACTTTCCTTTTTTCTCCCACGTGTGCTCTGGCTGTTCAGAGCATCCCAGCAAGGCAAGCCATTCCACATGTGCTCAGCAGCCCGAGGAAACACTGGGAGCTGTGTGGGGAGAATGTGGGAGTTGGGTGTTCAGGTGGACCATAGTGGGAGGAGTCTCGGAAAACTCCACCCCTTGTGGCAGCGGGGTAGGGGGGCTTGGAGGGGGTAGATTTGGGTGTCCAGGAGGGTGGGTGCACAGCAGGGCTGGGAGTCACAACACCTCTCCCCACTTTAGCTCCACACTTACTCTATGAGGCTCTGCCTCACCAGTTCCACGGGAAGCAGAGCCCGCTCCATGCATTGGCTGTGCGACCTTGGAGAAGTCACCTCATTTCTCTGAACTGTGGTTTCCTGCCCTATAAAATGGGGACAGTAGCCCTTCCCATGCCTTCCCTGCAGTTCTTGCCAAACTCAGTCCTGGATTTGAAAGAGCTGTATAAGCCGGAAGGTTCATGCACAGGGAGGGATGTTTTGGAAGCGCTTGAAAAGCAGGAGTGTTTGGCCCTGCGGTCTGTGCTTATCCAAACAAGGCAGGCTTTTCCCAGGCAAGGCTGGTCCTTGTCTTCCCACCTCTCTGTTTCTCAGTCCCCAGGGACAGGCATAAGGGAAACGGGACCTGCAGTGGCAGGGACTCCTTGCCAAACTCTGCAGAAGGCTAGAAGGCTGCCTTCTTTACAGCGGTGACCAGTGCTCGAAAATGAGTGTCACGCAGGTTGATGGTGAGGGTGGGGACGCCCCATATTGACAGTGGACCCGGCCGCGATGTGGAGAGACCTTCTTGTTTCCAACAGTCTTTGGCTATCAGCGGGAGGGACCATTAGGGACGCCTCCTCCAACCTTTTCATTGTATAGAAGTGAAACACCGAGGTCCAGAGAGGGGAAGGGACAAAGGTCTGGGTTTCAAAGCCCTCTGAAGTCATGAAAGGTTATTCACAGAAAAGTCCAGACTGAATCCTGGGATCCCGACTCCCACTGCAGGGAAACCTGTCCATTTATAACTTTCTTTTGTCACATGGGAACTGCTTGTAACTATGGAGATTTGAAAGACACCAAAGAAGTTAAATTGTTCGTCCCAACATTGTTGATGTTTTATACATTCCCAAAGGCTCTCACAGCCAGCAGCCCGGTAGGGAGGGTTTATGCTCCCATTTTACAGATAAGGAAACTGAAGTCTGCAGAGGGTGGTAGGTCTTTTCCTCCAGGACACATGCTGATAAAGGGTCAGCTGCCTGCCCGATCCCCCACTGCCACCTCCATTATGCTGTCCTCGCTGGGGTCGAGTGGCAACAGTCTGGGAGCACATCTCCATCCCTGCATGGCTGTGTTAGGGCCCTCCACTGCGGTTTCAGGTGCATGGTGTGTTAGGGCCCTCCACTGCGGTTTCAGGGCATCTCAGTGGGAAACCTCTTCTCTGAGGACAGGATGTTGCTTGGTGGTGTTGCTGGCAAGGACCCCTCTCGATTTAAATCTCTCAGCCCAGCTGACTCCTCTGTGTGCCCAAGGGCTTTGGCACCCCTCTCCCAGTGTCTGGGCTGCATCGCTGGTGGGCAGGCTCTGGACACTCTCCAGGGGCTAACAGCTTTTCATGAGTGCGAGGGAAACTGCATTCCTTTTATGAAATTGGCTGATCAGCAGCGTCAAGCTCTTCTGTTCCGAACTGGTACACTGGAAAGATGATCAAATGAAGGCAGTCCTGAGGTTGGAGAGGGCTGGGGTTGGGGAGAAGCTTAATCCCAGAAGATTATTACACTGGGACTGGAAGGGGTGCAGGGCTGAGAGCCATCCCACCTCGGGGCTGGCCGCTCCTGTGTCTGGAGAGGCATCCTACTCGTGTATGGTACCCAGAGGCTGCCTGGGACTTGGATCGATCGGATGGGGCCCGTCTCCAGATCTCACTTTGCCAAGCAAGGGCTGTGTGGGCCCAGACAGTTTCCTTCACCTTGTTGACTTGGGTATATGGGATCTAGAGCTGCTGCTGAGACAGACAAGGCTCCCTAGTGAACACCGGTGGCTGAAAAGATAGAGCTTGCATCGGCCCTGCCCTCTCTGCAGCCAAGATTTAAATGCGTTGAGAAAGGGAAGAATTTGGTATCAAGCAAGCTAATCTCTAGGCCCAGCTCTGCTAGGCAAGGGCTGTGTGGCCACGAGCAGTACACTTCATCTCAGTGAGATCTTCGTGTAAACGGGGATATTTATCCCGACCTCACAGGGGCTCGGCGATGAGAGAGTTAGAACGAGGGAATGAAAGACCTCTGCAGAGTAAGTGCTCATTCAGTGGACGTCCTCTCCTCCACTGATGCCTGCGACAAACTCTAGGAATGCGTATCCCTTCACTCAAAGGATAATAATGTGGCCTGCGCTGTGCCAGGGTGTATGATGGGCATGGGCCCTGGGCTGTGGAGGGCCAGGGAGAAGTGGACGTGGCCTTGGGGTCAGTGGTGTCAGGACTCCTTTGCTGGGTTCTGGCTGCTCATTGGAATCACCGGGAATTTTTTTTTTTTTTAATACGTCGGGTTCCCCCTCCGCCCCCACTTTGAACAGCTTTCCTGGGATATAATTTGTACACCATACAGTTCATCCATTGTTAGTCCACAGTTCAGTTATTCTCAGTAAACTTCATATTTTCAGATACGGTTATGTGGCTGTCGCCGCAACTCAGTGTTCGAACCCGCCCATCCCTCCACAAATTCCCTTGTGCGCGTCTCTAGTTAGACCCACCCTTGTGCGGTCTCTAGTTAGACCCACCCCCGGCCCGGGTTCGTTTGCTTGCTCCCTCCTTTTGCCCGTTTTGGAAATTCCATATAAATAGAATTATATAACATGGACTTTTCTGTGTCTCGCTTCTTTTATTTCCCATAATGTTTTTGACGTTAACCTGTATCAGTAGTTTGTTTCTTCATTCAGCCGAGTAGTGTTGCCCCATGGGGACAGGCACATTTTAAAATCACCAGGGAGCTCTTTAAAAGCCGGATCCTCGGGTCAGCCCCCAGAACAGTATCGGATGACCTCGGGCATTAGACCCTGTGCGAGCTCCCCAGGTGGTTTCAATGAGCCCTCAATGTCAATGTAGTTCCCAGTCTGCCCGGTCAGGAGTTCAGGGTGGGAAATGGCACCCTCTCGTGGCGGGGGCCAGGGCTGTCAGAGCAGCCCCGGTCTACAGGCCACGTGACCGCCCTTGGTGGATGCTGTGACCGGGACACTGGTGCGGCAGGGTGGAGAAGGTGGAGAGTGGCCTGGGCCCGGCGCCTGGGCTCTGCCAGGTGGAAGACAGTGGTGGGGGCGGGTGATGAAGATGGAGGGTGCTGCTGAGTGGGTGCTCCACAGGGCCCCGGATGGAGAGGGATGAGCAGACAGATGGCCCGTGGGCTTGGAGGAAGTGGAGCTCTGGAAGTCTCTGGGAAGCTTGAGGGAGCTGGAAGGGTGGGAGGCGTGGTCAGAACTGAAGGAAGGACATCGGGATTGAGGGGCCCGGCCCTGGGTCTGGGGGAACGGCTGAAGTGGAGTGGAGGTAGAGGTCACTGGAACTGGGGACGAGGAGGTGAGAGACCAGAGGGCTGCGGGACATCCCCGTGGGCGTGGCAGGCACAGGATGGAGGCAGGGCTTGGGGTGGAGATGAAGGCAGTGAGCATGGCTGCCCGGGGAACCAGCAGACAGCAGCCGGGAGGTAATCGGGCCTCTCCCCTCGAAGTTCCTGCTCCTGTGGTCTACAAAACCGTCATCACCAAGTTATTCTTTAGTTTCCCAGTTCAGTGACGCGGCTAGCCAGCTAAGCACCGTGGACGAATTAGTCTCTCCAGACTTCCGTTTCCCCTTCTATGAGATAAGGGAGCAGGTCCAGTAGACTTCAGTGATCTCTCTGAGCTCAGAGAATTTGTGAGGAGGGCCTAGGGAGGTCTGGTCTTTGACCCCATTCCTGCCACTCCCAGGGGTGCACACACGAGAATGACTCCGCCTCTTTGTGCCTCAATTTCTTCATCTTGAAAATGGGGCTAATAACAGCACCTAACTCTTCGGGTGGTGGTGAGGATGAACTGTGTCTAGAAACTTTGGAGTGCTGAGGGATGTGCCTGGCTCATAAGCAGCACCAAGCAAAGATGGCTGTTATTTTTCTGATCATCTCGAATCTGGCTCTGTAGGCTGCGGCTGCCCTCCGCCCCCCTCAGGAGCCCAGCTGTGTGGCTGTGCGGCTCCCATCCTGCTCGCCCTCCAGGCAGGCTCTGAGACTCCCTGCCCCGCTGCTGGTCCTCAGTGATCTCAGCACTTCCGGGGCTGACCTTTCCATACCAGAGACCTCCCCCGAGGGTTGGGATCCTCTGAGGCCCTTGATCTGCCCCGAAAGGGCACCATCTGCAGAGCTCCTCCTGCTGAAAGCACCAGCCCTTTCAGCCCTCCACAGCCCCCGCCGGGCCCTTGGAAGCCTTCCGGGCTTGCCAAATCCCTGGCTGCCCCACCCAAGGGGTCTCTCCGGTCACCTCCTCTAAAGGTGGTTTTTCTTACGGAGCAGTCACCGGAAGGAGGGACACTCCTGCAGCGAAAGACAGGAACCTCGTGCTTGCATCTAATTCAGGAACCAGGCTTAATAGGCATCTGCTGCCCTTAGTGGGAATGAACTCGTTGGCCTGGCTGGAGAGCCCCTCCGTGCTCCCCCTGAGGCCTCCTCCTCTGTCACCCTCAGTCCCTTCCCCCTCTACTGCAGCCACACCTCCATGCTGGCTTCTCTCTGCGGGAACATCCTCCCCCACACCTGTCCAGCCTTCCTCCCCAGGCAGGATGACACGTGCTCTCTCCGTGCTCCCCACACCTCCCTCCACCGCAGGCTGCCCTCTGTACCTGCTCCTTGCCCAGGGCGGCGCAATCGCCATCTCTTCTTTGCCCAGCACCCAGCGCCATTGGCCCCAGAGCCCCTGCGGATGAGAGCCAGGCTGAGCTCTCTCCCCTCACCCGGCACGCTGCCTGACACGAGGCCAAACGCTCAGCAGGGATTTCAGTCCATGACTCTATAATCCAGGGGCCAGCTTCTTGGGGGCAAATGCAGTGATTTTCTTTCCTGTGGCCCTCAGTCTGCCTGCACCAGGATGGTGAGATGGGATGGGAGCGATGCAGGGAGACCCCTGCCCCTAGCTTGTCACAGGGGCGGTCGGAAAGGGAGGAGCTGGCATAGTCAGCAAGTCCCACACCCACAGAATGCAGCCAAGCCATTTCTGTCGTTTCTCAGCTGGGTCTTTTTTTGGATGTGGCATTGTTCCGTGGTGGAGAGTTCTCCCAGAGAGCTCACTGGAACGTTTGGGGCCAGCCCCTGGAACCAGCAGCGGCCAGGGATCCGCCTCGTGGTCACTTCTGGGTGGCATCGATACTGGGCATTGGAATGCACACATTGTAGTTTGAGTCATTTTTCTTGGCTGTGTCATCCTGCGATGTTCATTCTGAGTGCTCGGCACTTCGGAGTGCTATCTCACCAGGGTCGGGTAATCGCATCCTCTAAGGTACTGTCCTGGACCAGCAGCATCATGTCACTGTCGCTGTCACCTAGAAAAGCTGATTGGAGCGCTCCCCCACCCCCCACCAGCCACCCTGAATCAGACCCTCTGGGGTGGGGCCCAGGCTGCTGGAGTTTTCGAACTCCTGTCTTGGAGGAAGGACTGCCTGCAGCTGAGGCCGCTGTGCTCCTAAGCCTGCGTTATCTGAGAAATGGGCCAGGCATGCTGGAAGGCCTGCAGCACCTCTGCTCTCTGTCCTTGGCCTCCCTCCAGGCTGCAGGGTCACTTGGGCCGCCCACACAGCTGCAGATCTTCCATCATTAGGAGGCAGGAGGGGACTCCTGACAGACCGGATTCTAATCCTGATGGTCCTAGGGCCCCATCCTGTGCCCCCACTTTTATCTGAAAACTTGCTAATGCTTTTAGATGATGGGCTGTCTGCCCCTAGGCAAGAGACATCCTCTCCCTCTCAGGGCCCTTACCTCCAGCTCCAGGAAGGCGCTGGCTTGCGGGCCAGCCAGCAGGGACGGCTCCAAATCCTCCTGCCCACACCGACACAGCTGTTGGTGGCAGCCTCTTCGGCATCTGGGGGGTCCATTATTTCCCAGGGTGTGTGTATATAATAGGATTTTTGTACAATTTTAGTAGCTGCCTGTTTATGTTATTATCTACCAGGGGAGAAAGATGACGACCTCATCAAAACCACCCTTCATTGACGTTATTGTTGAGAATGGAAACCTCATTTAAAAAGTAAGGCTCTCTAGGGGGCCTGGGTGGCTCAGTCGTTAAGAGTCTGCCTTCTGCTCAGGTCATGATCTCAGGGCCCTGGGATCAAGCCCTGCATTGGGCTCCTCGCTCGATGGGGAGCCAGCTTCTCCCTCTCCCACTCTGCCAGCTTATGTTCCCTCTCTCCCTGTGTCTCTCTCTGTCAAATAAATAAAATTTTAAAAAATCTTAAAAAAAAAAAAAAAAAGAGGCTGTTCAAAGGAAAAAAACTAATCTCAGAAGCACCTGGGTGGTGAAATTACCTCTAAGGGGGGACAGGAGGAACTAAAACTTGGTGACCACCGGGATGGATGAAACCCGTCCAGCTGCTTGTTCATTTAACAGACAGTAGGGGGTGAGGGGTGGAGGGTAGGACTGGCTTTGCTGGTAATCACAGGTTTTTCCTCAGGGCCTGGTCCAGGGCAGATATTTAATAGGAGAAGGTCAAGGTCAAGGACTGAACTTGAAGACCTTCAAGTTTCTGAGGCTGAAGCTCCATGGGACAGACTCTAGGGTTCAAGGGACACTTGTTCCTTCCTGTGAGTGTCCTCAGGGACAGTGTAGCCTGCCAGTAGGTGTTCTGCCCTGCCTATCCCTGCGGAGCAGGGAGACCCCATGTGCGTGAGAACCATCCCCAGTCGGGGCCTGTGGTTTGTAGGGCTCCTGCCATCCCGGTGGTGGTGGTCTATCCCCCCTAGGAAGGATGCTTCCTCCCTAACACTCCATACCAGGTTCCCAGAGCTGAGCACCCTTCTACCACACTGACCCCGACACTTACAAGAAAGGAGTTGCCTGGACCCTGCTTCGAGAGCACAGGAGGCTTGGCTGTGGGAACAGGGTTCATCCCGGGCTGGGGAGAAGGCCAGCCAGTCTTTCAGCTCACCTGGGCTCTGAGAGCAGATAGAGCACAGCGGGATAAACACCACAGGGATCCTTGGAGCACAGGGGTGAGTGAGGGCCCAGAAGGAGATCCTAGAGGTGTCGGGGTGAGGGATCCTGCGATCCACAGCGACCTCAGAGCGCTCACCGGGGACACTCCCTAGAGCCGCCTACATAGCCCCTGGGCTTGGTTCCCAAAGCATGACTCTAGCCCCATGAAGCAGAACCTTTGGGGTGGGAAAATGGAATTATAACATCTTCTCTGCCATTTAGGGGGTCGTGGGGGGTCTGCACACAGGTGATGACTTTCAGTTACCCTGCACAGGGCGAGCGCTGTTTTGTAGACTCAGGAAAGATGAAGTCACTTTGCCAAGGGCTTACAGCCATGAGGTGGCGGGCAGAGGTGTAAACCCAGGTTTGTGCCTGCCCTTGTGAAGAGGAGGCCACCAGCCAGGGCCAGAATCCCCACCCCAACCCGCACCCCAGAACCAAGGAGGTAGATATGTAGGCCGAACCAACTCATGTCTCAAGGAGAGCTCCTTGTGGTTCCCTGCAATTTTTGCCATGGGATTCCACATTAAATTTTTATTATTTTCTCAGATTCTGAACTGTCCTTCCATACCTGCTCTGGCTGAAGTATCGCAGGATGCTTTGTTTCAGCTGGGCCTCTTGGCTGACAGGGCCTCTTGGAGTGTGCAAGTCCCCAGAGCTATTCTGGTACCTTCTGGCTGTAGCCACCACCCCCCCCACTCAAGGTCTACCTGCCAGGGTTGGATAGTGCCAGGGCAGCAGGGGTCAAGGACTAGAGATGGAAGATGTGTGGAACCTTCAGGAAATAACAAATAGCTAGTGGGTCGTGGGAGAAGTGAAGAATGGTGAAGGCCCCACATGCCTCTAGGTCTGGACTTGAACATCAGCAGTAGGGAGCCATGGAAGGCTTTTAAGCAGGGAGTAAGAGATGGTAACAATCTTCAGCTGACCAGAGTCTGGGAAACCAGCCAGGACGTTACTGTAGTAACTCAAAAGAAAACTAATAAGATTGTAGTTATGTTCTTACAGAAAAATGTCAAGTTCTCTTTGTTTTCATTTTTTTGCTTCTTTATTTAAAAATACTCATCTATTGTTTTCTAACTGTGATATTGGTATGTACTCAGCACAGAAAATTTGGAAAACCCAGAAGAACAAAAAAGGAAGGTTAACAATCGGCTGTAACCTAGCCCCTGAAAGCCTATGTCTGTACAGTTTTCTCAGTGCATATGAGTGAATACGTATCAACAAATATATGTTCTTCCTATTAGAATAGCTTCTTTACTTTAGCGGTCCAGTGGCAATGTTTTTCTGGTCCAGCAGGAATTCTCCATCACTGTGACTCACAACAGCCTGTTCCCTGGGTCTGGTGACCTCACAAGCTACCCTGCCTTTGCCACAGTCTTGTGTGTCTGGGATGACTTCCCCCCAGTCCTTTTCATCCTATGGTCTGTTCCCTTCCTTCCTATCTTCCCAGAGTTCTGCAAATATTCTACCCACTGACAGTCTTCTTCGTTACTTTCCAGAGCTCTTTCAGGTATTTTTCTTAAGAAATCTTTGCCGTGGGGCCCCTGGGTGGCTCAGTCATTAGGCGTCTGCCTTTAGCTCAGGTCCTGGTCTTAGGGTACTGGGATCGAGCCCCACATCGGGCTCCCTGCTCAGTGGGGAGCCTGCTTCCTCCTCTCCCACTCCCCCAGCTTGTGTTCCCTCTCACCCTGTGTCTCTCTCTGTCAAATAAATAAATAAATCTTTAAAAAAAAAAAAAGGAATCTTTGCCGTTTTGAGGAATTTGGGACAGGACAGGAGGTAGAGGTATATTCTCTGTCGAAGTTTCTTCCAATAGCTGTTGAAAAAATTCTACCCTATGGCAGTGCTGGACATACTCAAGGAGGCTTTTGCTATGGAGCGTGGAGATGGTTGCCAGTCTCTCCTGATTACAAACAACAATGCAGGAAACTCATACTTGTATTTTTGTGTGAACATCTCCGATTAGTTTCTGACGATCAGTTCCTAGAAATAGCGTGAGCGCATTTTGGAACCTTTTGTACTCATTGCCAAATTGGCCTCCAGAAAGATCATACCAATTTGGAGTTGCATAGGGATATGACAGCACTCATTGCCAACATTATATATTATGCTTTTTTGATCCTCAGCAATCGCTATTTTAATTTGCATTTCTTTGATTACTACTAAGATGGAATTTCTTTTTTTACGAGGAATCTTTCTCATTTCTGTTTCTCCTTTTGTAAATTGGCTGTTCGTATAATTGGCACATGTTCTTATTGGAGTGTTCTTTTTCTTACTGATTTATAAGAGCTCTTTATAAGGTAAGGATTTGTCGCATTGGTTGCAGGTATCTTCTCGTGTTTCGTGTGACATTCACTTGTGTTTTTTATGTTACTTGACAATATTGAAAACTTTCATATTTTATATAGGCAAATTCATCAAGACCTTTTTTTTTTTTTTTTCATTTTTCATTTTGGGCTTGGCATGCTCTTCTCATCCTTCCAGTTTTTGTAAATATTCACTTATATTTTCCTCTAGTACTTTTATTACTTCAGTTTTCAGTTTATCTGGAATTTCAGCATACAGCCTAACATATCAAAACTATTTCTCCTGCCCCCATAGTCACTCCGTAATTCTTCCAGCATTTCATTAATGTATCTTTCCCTCACTCATTTAAAATGCCTATGCTGGGGGGCACCTGGGTGGCTCAGTAGGTTAAATGTCGGCTCAGGTCATGATCCCGGGGTCCTGGGATGGAGCCCCATGTTGGGCTCCCTGCTCTTTGGGGAGCCTGCTTCTCTCTCTCCCTCTGCCACTCCCCCTGCTTGTGCTCTCCCACTCTCTCTCTCTCTCAAATAAATTAGTAAAATATTTTTTAAAATGCCTATGTTGGACAGAGGGTTGGGTTAATGGGAGATAGGTATTAAGGAGGCCATTATTGTGTTGTAAGTGAAGAATCACTAAATTCCACTCCTGAAACTAATATTACACTGTTTATTAAGTAATTGGATTTCAAATAAAAACTTGAAAAAATGAAAAGTAAAGTTAGCCTATGCTAACTTTTATCTTTAGACAATAATACACTACATTTTTTTTTAATACTTGAGACCAGTTCTGTATGATAGAAATGTAATACAAACCACAACCGTGATTTTAAATTTTCTAGTAGCCATATTTTAAAAAGGAAAAAAAGATACAGGTAAAGTTTATTTTCGTAATTTATTTTATTGAAGGCAACATATCCAAAATATTACCATTTCAACATGTGACACTAGCCATGTCAAGTTCTCGGGAACCAATATGGCAAGTGGCCACCATATTGGACCGGTGCAGCATAGGACCGTTCTTACATTCTCATTTTATTTTGTCCCATTGATCTCTTTACTCTGGAATTGGCGTCCCCATGTTTGAAATATTATTCATGTGGAATACAATTTCATATGTGGCCCTTCTGTCTTTTGTCACAATGCCTTTATATTCACCAATTTAATTTTTAGACGTTTCCAAAAATGCAATAGGTGTTTTTATTTGAATTTTAGTGACTCCAGAATTAATTTGGGGGACATTTGACATGTTTATAATACTGAGTCACTCCATTCCTGAACAAAGAACTTCTCTCCATTCAACATTTTTAATTAGGTCCTCAGTGAACTTTTGTACTTTTTTTTTTTTTTTTTTTACACAGATCCTTTCCATTTCATGTCAGGCTTATTTTCAAGTATTCCACATTTATTACTGCTTTAGGGAAATGGGGTCTATTTTCCTTAATATTAAGTTGTTACTGCTGGAATAGAGGAAAACTGTCAATCAGTGTATATACATATTTTGACTGGCCATATTGAATTCTTATCACTTCTGGTAGTGTTTCCTCACTTAATTCCGTTGGGTTTTCTAGGTAGACAACAATACCATCTGGAACGAGAATAAAGTTGCTTTCTGTTTTCCAGTGTTACAGCATCTGTATCTTCATGATTTTTCATTGATGTGGTACCACAGAGTGGTTAGAACAGAATGACTGCCAGAATCAGGAATCTCTGATTCTAGCTGGGCTCCTTTCCAACAGTGTGACCTTGGGCAGAACATGTAACTTTTCCTTGTGTCTCATAATGGGGCCATACTCATATGACCTCGGCTGTTGTAGTAAAATAATTAATACATATAAGGTACTTAGGACTTGGAGCAGTGACCGAAAAAGCACCCAATATATATTAGCTATTAGTATTGTTATTATTATTGCCTTATTCACTAAATGTCTTAGAGTTATATTTAAAAACAGTGATGATAGTGGATATTCTTGTCTTGTTCTTGACTTTAATGAGAATGTTGTTCTTTTTTTTTTAAGATTTTGTTTATTTATTTGACAGAGATTACAAGTAGGCAGAGAGGCAGGCAGAGAGAGAAGGGAAAGCAGGCTCCCCACTGAACAGAGAGCCCAGTGTGGGGCTCGATTCCAGGACCCTGGGATCATGACCTGAGCCAAAGGCAGAGGCTTAACTCACTGAGCCACCCAGGTGCCCAAGAATGTTGTTCTTAAAGGATGACGTCTGTTAGGAGAACAGACATCCCTCATCACGTTAAAGGATTTTTTAGTTCTATTTATTCAGTGTTTGACCAGATATACATGCTGAAGAAATCAGATATCTTTTTAGAATCTCTATCAATAGCTATGCATTTTTTTTCTTTTCTCTATTAGTGTGACAAGTTTAGAGTCCCCAGTTTCCTTGTGTTCATTCGGTAATGCATTCATTCACGTGACATACATTTATGGAGTGCCTGCCATGTGCTGGGTACTGTTCCAGGCACTGTGACACATTGGCAAATGAAACAAAATCCTTGCCCTCAAGGAGCTTGTATTCTAATGTGGGGAGACAGATGATAGAAACAATAAGCAAATAAATCCATAATATGTTAGGAAATTATAAGTGCTAGGGAGAAAAATGGAGGGTAAAGGGGGTAGGATATACTAGGATATACTAGGTGGGGTGGGGTGAGGCCAAGGGGAGTCTCAAAGATAAGATGACATTAGAGCAAACCCCTGAAGGCTGTGAACAG
The DNA here is from genome assembly GCF_002288905.1 of Enhydra lutris kenyoni. NCBI lineage: Eukaryota > Metazoa > Chordata > Mammalia > Carnivora > Mustelidae > Enhydra > Enhydra lutris. The sequence continues at coordinate 7,553,786 of NW_019154097.1, read as the reverse complement.
CAAGTCATAGGATACCTGTGAGACAAGCATTCCAGACAGAAAGAACAACATATGCAAAGGTCCTGTTGCTAGTGGTGCTGGAGCCACATCACAGAAACCATTATGGCTGGGACAAATTGGGTGAGAGGGTGTTGAGCTGGGTTTTACAGGAAGAGGAAGCCGATTGCCAGCCCATACCAGACATTTGTGAGGACTTTGGCTTATACTTTGAGTCAGTTGAGAATCTACTGGGTATTTTGTTTTGTTTTGCATTTATTGGGGAAAATTTCACATAACATAAAATCCACCATTTTAACCATTTTAAAATGTACAATTAAATGGTTTTTGGTATGTACACAATGACGTGAACTGTAACTCTTGTATAATTCCAAATGAAATCCCATATCCATTAACATTTGTTTCCCCCTTGTCCCAGCCCAACAGCTGCATATCTGCTTTCTAGATCTAGGATTGGCCTATAAAAGACATTGCATAGAAATGGGATTCTGGGGGTGGAAGTTAGAGGAAATGGGTGAAAATGATAAAAGGGCACAAACTTCCAGTTATAAGATAAATGAATTCTGGGGATATAATGTACAGCCTGGTGACTATAGTTAACAATACTGTATTGTATGTTTGAAAGTTGCTAAAGAGAGTAGGTCTTTGAAATTCTCATTACAAAGCAAAAAATTATAACTATGTGAGACGAACTTGCAGTGGTGATCATTTTGCAAAGTACACATATGTCAAATCATTCTGTTGTATATGTTAAACTTACACAATATAATTACTTATACAAAGGTGTATAAGTCAATAAGTCTGTTGTATCTCAATAAAACTAAAAAAAGAATCATAAAATATGTGGCATTTTGTGTCTAACTTATTTGTATATGTTCAAATAAGTTAGGAGGAATGCCTGTTAAATCTTTTGTCCCATTTTCAACTGCATTATTTGTTCTTTTGCTATTGAGTTATAAGGGTTCTTTATATATTTTGGATACTAAACCCATCAGATATGATTTGCAGATAGTTTCTCCCATCCTATGGGGTGTCTTTGCACTTTCTTACTGGGTTGTTTGTACCCATTTTTGGGTGAAGTCCCATTTATGGATTTTTATCCTTTGTTTCTTGTGCTTTGGTGTCATATTTAAGAAACCATGGTCTGATCCAAGGTCATGAAGACTTAAAGCTATCTTTTTTCTTCTAAGAGTGTTAATAGTTTAAGCTCTTACATTTAGGTCTTTGGTCCATTTTGAGTTAATTTTTGTATATGGTGTGAGGTAGGGGTCCACCTGCATTGTTTTGTATGAGGCTATCCAGTTATCGTAGCACTGCTTGTTGAAGAGACTATTACTTCTCCATTCAGCGGGCTTGGCCTCCTTACTGGTAATCAGTTGGTCATAGTAGTATGGATTTATCTGTGGATTACTGGAGAGTTTTTACTTATTTTTTTTAAAGATTTTATTTATTTATTTATTTGACAGAGAGAGACACAGCGAGAGAGGGAACTCAGGCAGGGGGAATGGGAAAGGGAGAAACAGGCTTCCCGCCAAGCAGGGAGCCCAATGTGGGGCTCGATCCCAGGACCCTGGGATCATGACCTGAGCCGGAGGCAGACCCTTAACCCACTGAGCCACCCAGGTGCCCCTACTGGAGAATTTTTAAAAAGAAAGATTTGAACTCTTATATTTTAAGACGATCAACCTGGCTGCTGAGTGGAAGGTGATGACTTAGACAAGATAATGAACACCAATCAGATTCTGAGTCATTTTTGATGGTAGAACTGACAAAGTAGATTTCTTGATGGAATGTATTCGTGATGTGAAAAAAAGTGAGGCACGGAGAGCAGTGCCACATTTTCCATATGAGCAACTAGAAGGGTTGAATTACTACTTAGGAAACTGGGGAAGAATGTGGAGGAGCAAGTTTTAGGGAGGGGATTCAATACTTAGTTTAGATATGCCTACTGGGTCTCCAGATGGAGAAATCGACTAGGTAGTTGGATAAATGGATGTGGAATTCACAGTTACATTAAACCATGTTAGTATTCCTGAAATAAACCTGTCTTTGTTGTGCTGCATTATTCTTTTAAACAATTTAATTATTTCAGTTTTTTTCTGTAAGTGCATGTGATAATAGCTTATATTTTACTCTGATCTTGCCACCTCTGATCAGTGTAGTTGATGGAGTTATTCTGGTTTCACAGTGTGAATTAGAAAGCTTCCCATCTCTTTAGAAGCCCTGGAATAGTTTATAGAATTTACAAATCAGCTGCTCCTTGAAAATCAAAAGATGGATCTGCGAAACCATCCAGGATTCTCCAACCCCCACCTTATCCCTTTCACAAGTCATCTCTCTGGCTTTGCCAAGCTTCTTGATCAATTTTACACTTCTTGTGTGGATTTTAGTAACTTATATTTTCCAGAAAAGAGTCCATTTCCTTGAGATGTCCAAATCGATTAGCATATATTTGAGTAGCATTATTTTTCATTTCTGTGTCTTTTGTTGTATGTTCTCTCTCATTACAGAAATGTTTCCCCACTTTTCCCCTTGATTAAGCTGGCTCGTTGGCTTTTTTTATTGATTTAACTGATATTGCCATCTTCAATTCAGCATGCAAAAAACGGTCCCATTTCTTATTTTTCCAAATTAAATTAAACCTGAATCACGTATGCCATCTACCACCAGATTCACTGGGGTCAGCGTCTCGCCTCTCACAGCGTCTCCCTCCTCCAACACAGCTGGTAGTGCTGGTGGTCACCAGCTTTCCGGTCACCAAGCTGGGCGAGCCCGTGTCCTGCTGCCCTGGCTGCCTCCTGCCACTTAAAGTTGACACTGGTCGAACCGGTGACTGCCACGGATCCGGATCCATGGACAAACTTCTGGGCATCCTCAAGCTCCTTGCTGGGTCCCCTGCCTGCAACTTTCCACCCACTGCTTTTTCAGTTCCGTATGGAGCCCCTTCTGGGATGCGGGAACATTTTGTCAGGAGCGATCTGCTCATTTTGCTCGCATGGATCCAGAACCTCTGTTGGCTTTTTCTTCTCCGATAGCAGCTCCCCAAGAGTCCGAGAGCATCTCTTTTAGAAACCTGCCCCTAAATGATCCTCTTGTCTTTTGCAGTAGAGTAGAGGCCGTCCTCCTTGGAGCAGACGCCTTGGTTAATTCTGGGGGATCCATTCACCTCCCCTTTAAAGAGTAATCCTTCTACCAGACATAAGCAAGTGTTCCAGATCTCTCTCTCACTAAAGAACCTAGCTCAAAAAACACAAATTAAATCTTCAGTGAAAAGATCCTGTTACCTTGTTTTTTTTGTTGTTTAACCCAAGGAACCATAATCTGGACTTTTTATTGGCTTGCTTCTATTTACCTGCTCTCTTATTTATTTGTTCCTGCTTTTATCCTTATGAATACCTTTCTACTTTATGTTTGCTTCTTTTGCCATCCTTTTTAGCTTCTTGATTCACACACTTATTTTTTACTCTTTTTAAGCCAATAAATTGGTCTTTGATTACAGCTTTGGCCAAATCCTATACATTTAGCTAAACGGTATGCCATCTTCATTATAACGAGACTGTCTATAATTATATTTTCAGTTTAAAATATTAGGTTTTGGGGCGCCTGGGTGGCTCAGTGGGTTGAGCCTCTGCCTTCAGCTCTGGTCATGATCTCAGGGTCGTGGAATTGAGCCCCACATCAGGCTCTCTGTTCTGCAGAGAGACTGCTTTGCCCCCTCTCTCTGCCTGCCTCCTCTCTGCCTACTTGTGATTTCTCCCTCTGTCAAATAAATAAATAAAATCTTTAAAATAAAATAAAATATTAGGTTTCTACTTCTGTAAGTACATAAAATGCAAGATAAAACATAATGATGTAATATATATTGTTAGCTACAGAAATTATTACTTTCATTTACTGCCTCATTACTAATTTTGTGTTGTTATAAGTTGAGTTTTTATTTGACTTTATTCTTTACATTGTGGGTATACTTTTTCAGTGGTTATTTGAGCTATTGATTTTATTTTAAAACTGTGTTATAATAATGATGATTTAAAGATTCAGATCCATGTTTATATGGCTCCAGTCTCTATCGACAGATCTTTCACGAGTTGTGTGTTTCGATTTGTGTCTCCACGGCATGACTTTAAGTCCTCTTTGTCAGGAAGGTGATATGGGCTTTATACCTTCTACGTTATTCTGTAGATCTCAGTTTCTCCCTGGTGCTTCTGCTAGGAAATACACTTTTTTTTTTATGATCATAATCTTCTTCCTCAAACCTCTCTAGACATTACATCAATGTTGTGATGACGTCTGAGGCAATCTGGTTTGATTCTTTTGTAGAGAAGTCTTTTTTTTTTTCTTCGCTCTATCCTGGATGCTTGTAGGATTCTTTCCCAATCCCTGGAATTAAAAAAGAAAACAAAGCACATGTCGAATGTTGGCCTATTTTGTCTAACATATGATTACTATTTTTATCTGAAGAATTGAGTACTTAGGTTGCAGAAGTTTTCTTCTGTTATATCTTTAATTATTGCTCTTTGGTTCTGGTGTCTTTTTACAGAAACCAGTAATTCACACGTGAATCTCTGTCATTTATTCTCCATTATTATGTTCTCGCTGGTCATTTTTACCTGAGTCCTTGCTGTCTCCATTCTGAGACAGCATCTCACGCTTGCTGCCCTCTATAGCACCATCCATGTTCTCCGGTGGGGTTCTGCTCTTTCCTGCTTCAGATGTTTCTTAAAATTCTCCTAACCTGATTCACCCCCATCAGTTCTTAACTCTGCCAGCTTTCTTTTGGTTTTTATCTCTCTTTTATCCCACTTCTTATATCTTAGAACCCAGGTCTTAATAGTCTCCTTGAAGTACAAGACCAATGCTACAATTTACTTCTGGCTCCTGGAGCAAATCTTTCTGGAGGCGACATTCTTCTTGCGCATGTGTTCTTTGTTTCCTTTCTGTTTCGGGAAGTGTCCATGGGTTCCATGTGCATTTGAGGTCTTCCCTGGACCCGGTATTTGTTTATAGCTGGACCCCTTTATCATGTGACTTAGATGCTATTAGATTCTTCACCTCAGATACTAATCTGGAAGACTGGATGGCGAAATACCAGCCAGGGACCAGCAGTCGGGAGTGGGGCCCGGAGGGGGGCATTCTGTGCTGTGTGTGTTCCTTCTCTAGTTTGTTGGCACAGTGCACCAGATGTGTGGAGATCCTCCTGGCTTCTCCCCTGTTCTCCTGCCTGCTTCATCTGGGAGAAGCTCAGGCCTGTCACGGGGAAAGCAGGCTTGAATGGGCTTTGCTTGTTCTTGGACCTAAGGGCTCGGCTACTCCAGAAGGCCCTTGGGCTGTGCATGAGAGATGGGCTCCCCGGGACAGGCTCCGCACCCCTCCTGTGACCCAGACTCTCCACCAGCACTCACTCACTCGCCCTCAGAGGCTGGGAGGTTGGTCCTGTGAGCACTCCCACCCTCCCTGCAGCACCACGCTGCTCTCTCAGGAAGGAAAGCTATGAGTCAAACTTCAATCTGGTTCCACTGGCACTGTGCCTAGCAGAAATTCCTCAAAGTTGGTGGCATATTGATGGTACTCATTCCTGTTCTCCAATGCTGAAGCAGATTCCCCCCTATTTTTATACTCCCTTGGTCCTTTCTGTCACTTTCAGAAGGAGGTAGCTTAGGTGGGAGTTGGACATCTGTGCTCAGCTTTACATCTTTCCCGAAAGTTTCATAGTTAACATCATTCCCCGTACTTTGTACTTTGGCATAGAGATACAAGACAGTTCCTGAGCCTCTCCTTTTCTCTGGCCCCCTTTTGAATTCTTCCTGTATCCCGGCCCTCATCACCGTAGTTTCTCCCGGGCACTCTTCCTCTCCCTCTCAAATGTCGGTAGCATCCTCTCAATCAGACGAGGAATTCTGTCAGACGTGGTATTGCCAGACTTGGGGCAGTGAACGCAGCTCCTTGCCGGGGGCTCAGCATCTGGCATCGTAAGCCACGTTCTGGCTTTTAGCAATATTGATGGAATTTCCCCGCATCCTCCTTTCTCTGCCAAAGTGATGACCTTCAAGTGGAAACAGAGAAGAAACCGTCCCTCTGGCCCCAAGTCTACAGTCTTCTTCTGAAGCCTTGCATTTCACTAGAGAGCCTATTTCAGATTCCTTCTGGCACATTCAGGCCCTCCCGCGTGAATCAGCAGACGTGGGCAGCCGACGGCGGGGGGACAGGGTTGTGGAGCCCCCCCGCCCCATCACTGCTTGGCTGCCCGCCCCAGGAAGACGGCACATCACACAATTTGCCATATCAAGTCTGTGAACAGCTGCCTCCCTACCCTTTGTGGGGAGTCACCAAGCACCCCACATCTGCTCCTTCCGGGGCTGGTGAGAAGATTCTTCCCCTCGCGACACCTGTGAATTCCCTTCGGGGTTTCATGGGACACGGAAGAGCCTTCTGCAGAAAGCCCGCCACCAGCCTTCGGGAGGGTACACGCCCCTGGAGGTTAGCTTAGCTTCGCCTCACATTTCCGCCACCTCCCCCTCCAGACTGGTGATAAGAACAACCCGTTCCCAGAACCTCAGCTGTGCTGGGCCTGTAGCATGCATTCGCTTCTTGTAACCTGCCTCGGGGTGTTAAGAGAAGTAGTGGTTACGCCCCTTTTACAGGAAAGAGAAGCTTTCAGAGTTTCCTTGCTCCCTACAGGTGGCCCAGCCAGTGCGGACAGAGCCAGCGTTCTCGCCCAGAGACTCCAGACTCTGGTGTGGGCTTCTGCCCTCTCCCACCGCCTTCCTATGGGGGAAAAGAGAACCACAGGCTCCTTCTTGTAGGCTTAAAGCGGGCATCTGCCATGGTGGGCCCATGGGCCAAATCCAGCTCTCTGGGTTTTTGTTTGTTTGTTTGTTTTTTAAGATTTTATTTATCTGACAGAGAGAGAAATGGCAAGAGAGGGAATACAAGCAGGGAGAGTGAGAGAGGGAGAAGCAGTCTTCCCGCTGAGCAGGAAATCCGATGTGAGGCTCAATCCCAGGACCCTGAGATCATGACCTGAGGTGAAGGCAGATGCCTAACCATCTGAGCTCCCCAGGCGCCCCTCTCTGTTTATTAAAGTTTTATTGGAACACAGCCATAGCCATTCCTTTGCGCACTGTCTGGGGTTGCTTCTGTGATGTAAAGACAGACTTGAATAATTGTGACAGGGACTGTTTGGCCTGCTAGAACCTAAACTATTTATTGTCTGGCCCTTTATAGACAAAGTTTGCGGACCTCGGCTTATGGCTCAGGCTGTGGAGAGAGACCTACAGTTAAATCCCTATTTCTCTACTTCTTAGCTGTGTGACCCCGGGCAAGTAACTTAACATCTCTGAATCTCATTTCAGTTACCTATTAACTGGTCTAAATGATACCTTTTACACCAAGTAGTCAGGAGGAGTGGGATGACACGTGTTGTGGGCTCTGCTTAGGAGGGATGCTCAGGAGCTGGGAGCTGTCATTGTTACCTTTCTCGCGATCCCGGAAGTACAACAGTCTCTACCTTTGCTCTGTGGCTTCCTTTCTGGAACATTCTAGCATTTTTGTCTAAGAACCCTTCACCTTTTCAGCTAACCTGTGATACAGATGAAACACAGAAGTTTCTCAAGCTTCCACCAAATGCTGGCTGGACAGCAGGTGTTGGTGACGCTCACCTCCAGCCAATGAGCGGGGACAGGGCACTGTTGGTCTTGTTCATTCATTCAGCCAGTGTTGACTGAGCCAGGCCACTGTCCTGGAGCCTGACAAGCGCTCGGACAGGGCCTCTCCCAGAGCTCTCAGCCCGGGGGCAGATGGAAGGTTAGTAAGCCATGACGATAACCACAGTGCCTCCAGATTCTGGTCCCCTTTGGAAAATTCCCCTTGCACGGTACACATGAATTCCTCTTCCCCGGAGCCACTGGATATGCTCTTAGGAAGATACATTGTAAAAACCGCTTAGCTTTGCACAGCGTCAAGTTCAAGCTCCCACTCCCGGGCTTTTGGCCTGCTCAGCACTTTGATGCAGTGTCCACCCCAGGACGTGGTCGGCTCACCTGACCCCCAGCTCCCTCCCAGGACACACACTCAGCACCTCTCCAGGCTGGCGCTGGCTCCACTGGCTCTGGGCCAGGGCAGGGCAGACTGTCCTTCCTGACCTTGGAGGAGATGTTGATCTTAGCTCCTTTCCATCGCTCTGAGAGGCTGACATTCTCCCCTAGCCACCTGCACTTGGTCAAAGGAGCCCTCCTGCTGTGTGCTGTTTTGGGGGTATTGATGATCCAGAAAAACTTCCCAGTTTCTTGACCACAACAGGGCCAAGAAAACATGGACCAGAGAGGGAAGAGCATTCAGGAGCAGTTCATCGGGAAATCAGAAGGACTTCATGGAGGAAGGGCCGTTTGCAGTGGGGCTTTAAAGCAGCCAGCAGGACTTTGATAGAGGAGAGCAGAGGTCAGGAACTTAAAGTGACTAGTGTATGTTCTTTGGGGTAAAAATGAATTATAAAGGTATAGGATAAAATGTGAGGTGAAAAAAATGAGGATATAAAATTGTTGACACTCTGGTGACTTCTACCAAAAAGATCCATTGTACCAGTTAAGGTACAGGAAACAGAGAGGGAAATAGAGGGAAACAGAGGGCATATTCAGAGGACTGAGGTGAGGAAAGTTTACTTTAGAGGAAGTGCTTTGGGCGAGACCAGAGGAACTGATTAGGGCTAATGCAAAGACTCCCCATGTTCCCTGGCGGAGAAGGGGAGGGCGTGGCCACTGGTGGCAAGAAGTGGGGGCCACTTGCCCAAGGCTGGTGTTCTCTCTTCCCCACCCCTGACTACTGCTGAGGCCTCTTCTTGGCCCAGCCCACCTGGATGTCCGAAGACAAGGGAGCTCAAGAGATGAGAATCTGAGTCTGCAGAAGTCACATTCCAGAAACAGAATAGCAGAGACAGGCTTGCCTGTTGGGAATATGGGTAGTTGTAGCTCACTGTCCTTTTCTCAGAGTTGAGGTGAGGTTTAGAAATCACTTTGCGAAGTTTAACGTGTTTGAGTGGGAAGGACCTCAGTGGTCTGAGCCAGCACGAGGATGTTACCACCGAAGAACCCCAGAGCAGGCAGCTGCGTTTCTCCAGCAGCTGTGAGCTCTCAGCACTGGAGGCCGGTCACCTAAGCTGTGGGGACGTAGTGCTGGTCTGGGTTGAGTCAGCACACACGTGGGCAAGCCTGACCCGGGTCAGGTTCCCCAGGAAAGGGACTGGAGACCAAGACTGGCAGGAGGTTTACTGGGAACGCCCACAGGAGGGAGAGCTGCGGACACAAAACGCGCTTGTGACAGAGGCCTCGGCAGAGCCCAGGGGGAGCTCTGGACCTAAGACGGCCCTTCAGGGATATCCCAGTCATTGGTGTGGGCTGCCCTGGGGACGGGTGTGAACTTGGACAAGGCCGCCCGTTTTAGTCAAGGGCAAATCCCTGAGAGGGACACGCAGCTGTCAGGAGTCAACACTCCCAGCAGCGGGGAGGTTGGAAGGTTCTGGCAAAACAGCACAGTATCTGTTATCGGGCCCTTGGGAATGAAGGCGTCTAGACTAGTGGGCCCGCTAAGACCAGGAAAGCTGAAAGGGCATCACTTGGCTAGTGGTCCCCGGATGTGGCTCTGTAGGAGAGGACCCAGGGTGCTTTCTACACACACTGCTCTCTCCCTCCCCTCCTCTTCTCCCGGAGTTAGAGTGTCTTGGGTGGGACCTGGGAATCCATATTTCTGCAAAGCTCCGAGTGAGGCGCGAGCAGGCTGGAGCCAGTGCTGTTAAAGACTCTGAACCCAGTGTGGTTGCTGTCAGATTTCCAGCCCTTATAGCGTTTGCCAAGCAGCTGCTCTGAGCCAGGCCCTGTGCTAGGTGCTAGAACCTCAAGGAACCAGGCTGGGCACTGCTTCAGGAAAGGGACCTGGAAGGGCTGTGGCTGGTGGCTCCTGAGGCTGCCGTTTGGTTGGTGCTGCAAACCACACAGCTTTGGGCAGCCCCGATACCGGAGGCAGGAAGGCAGGTTTGAATCCAGCTCTGCCCCTTGACAGCTGTGTGACTTGGGGCAAGTCCCTGTCCCTCTCCGGACCTCAGTTTCCCCTGCTGTCCAGGGAGGGATGGTGGGGGAGTGTGTCAGGGAAGTGGGCCTGAGAGTGACCGGGCCAACCCCACCTGCTGGACAGAGGCGTCCCTTTGCTGTGACCTTGGGGCCAGAAGGTGAAGTACATCTCAGGCATCACCTCCTCCTCCTTGTCACCTTCTGATCTTGATGCCCCGTCCCTTGGATGTGGCCAGCTCTGCCTTCTCTCTCCCGAATGTCCTGATTGCTCGCATTGGGTCCCACACAGATGCATGGAGAGGCCCCCGCACAGTCCCAGCCTTCACGCCTCCCAGCCTGGGGAGGAAAACTCAAGGGAATGAGCCCTTCTTGGGTCCTGTCGCTGTGGGAACCGCCCTGAAGGGTGCTACCCCCAACTGCTCCTCTCTTCTCCCTCTTCCTATCCTCCTGGATTTGGGGAGCAGACAAACAGGAGTTTGAATCTCGGCGCTGCAGCTTACTGACTGTGAAGACACCTCACCTGTCAGGTCCCCCATCTACAGAAATGATGTCTGCTTTCTAAGGTTGTTGGGAGGATGCAGGTCACTCCAGAGTTGTCCTGCCGAGTCCCCAAGCCTGCCTGTTCCCCGAGGGCTGGGAGTAAGGGGCGAGAGCAGGAAGGCAGAGGGGTGGGCTCTGGATGCAGTGGGCGCTAATGCCTTCTCTTCCTCCCCTGCCCACACTGCCAATCTGCAGTCCAGGAGGAGGAGGGAGACCGTGTAGACAAAGGAGGGTGGTTTCAAATGCAAGGGCTGTAGGACGTCCTGGCAGATTACTGTGTGGTGGACAAAGAACCCACTTTGGACTATAGGACTGGCAAGAAAACTGCACGTGAGAAGGGCAGTGATGCCCGAAGGCTCTGAGGAGTCCTTCAGCTCCACCTTGCAGTGAGAGGGTGGACGCGGGTCCACTGCTAAGCCAGCTTCCCGAGCTGCCTGGAGCTGTCCCGTTTCTGCAGGGTGAGACTGTGCACCGGCTGGGCTGCCCTTGACCTCTGCGCCCTTGTAACTGGAGTGGAGGCTCGAGAGCCTGAGACATTCCTCAGAGGCCCAGCTGTGTCTTCTGCCCCTCCATCGGAGGCCCAAATACCCACTAGAGCAACCTCTCCTCTGCTTGCATACCAGCAGGGATGGGAAGCTCACTCTCCTGCCACAGAAGTTCCTTCCATCCTCGTTAGAAAGTTCTGCCCCTGAGAGATCAGAAAGCCAGTTCCTGGTGGCTTCCCACATGGGTCCTGGCCAGCCCCCAGAGGCCCAGGAGCCACACTGGTCCCCTAGTCTTAGTGATAGCCCCTTGGGGTATGCAGGCGGAGCTTGCTGGCCATGCACCCCCTTCCCTATGCCCTCTGCAGCTCCCCAGGTGCCAGGGAGCAGGGGAGGAGCTCTGTGGGCCAGGGGGTGACTCTGCATTCCACTTCTTCCCGTGCTCTCCGGTGAGGTTTCTCTAACATCCCTCCTCTTAGCTGGATGATATCCCTGTTTTATTAATATCTGAATATTTCTGTAACTGTTGGTCTGGGTCTCACAAGCCTGCTGCCGTTAAAGTGACGGGCGCTTTGTCACAGGGGAGTGGTCAGGCTCCGGTGGCTGATTTCTTTCGCCTGCAGCTCAGTCAGCGTGGTCTGACTTCATGGAGCTAATGGAGCAGCACAAGTGGCAGGCCAAAGGAGGACAGCTGGCTGGGGGTGTGTGCATATCCAAGAAGGGGACTGGGACCTGCTCCCGCTTCCTCAGAAGGCCCGGGGCTGGGTGCCGGGGCTCCTGGAGGGAGGGTGTGTGGACCCTCAGGATAGTCTCTGGTTCACTGGAGAGAGTGGCCTTGAGCCCAGGACTGTGCTGTTTAGAGAAGGGGAATGAGGGAATCCCCATTCCCAGCTTGGGAATGAGGGAAGGCTTCCTGTAGGAGGAGGTGTTTGGGGCTGTGTGGGATTTTAAAGTCAGAGCTGATTTATGAGTTTCCTATTCTGTAACAAATCAACACAAACAACTTGTTATGTTACAGTATCAATGCTCAGAAGTTCAAAATCAGCCTCACTAGACCAAAATCAAGGTGTGGGCCAGACTAGTGTGTTCTGGAGGCTCTAGGGGAGAATTGGTTCCCTCGCTTTTCCAGCTGCTGGAGGCCAGCCTCATTGCTTGGCTCGTGGTGCCTTCAGAGCCCACGGTGTGGTTTAGTCACACGTGTCTCTCTCAGATCCCTGCTGTTGTCAGGTCTCCTTCGGGGACCACCTCCCTCTTTCCCTTCTGAAGACCCCTGGGATTACACCAGGCCCACCTAGATAATCTAGGACAGTTTGTGCTTGAAGACCCTTCACTTAATCCCACCTGCAAAGTGCCCTTTGTCCCGTGAGGTAAAGGATTCCAGGAACGAGCATATGTGCCTCTTTGGGGAGGGGACCTTCTTCTGTCAATCACACTAATTCTTTGGAATTTCTAAAACTCTCCAAGGCTGGATGATGGGAAGAGGGACCCTGGTTCCCTGGAGTCATTTTTCCCCCCCCCCCGCCCCCACCCCGTGCAGGTTAATCTAGGGCAATTGTCACCCTACGAGGTGCCATTCTGGGAGACAGGCCCCCCGAGAAGCTCGTGGGGCACCAGGGCCAAGGAGTGTGGCCTGCAGGCTCTCCCCCACCTATGATGGATGCCGCAGCGGGGGATGGTGGTGGTGACTGCAAGGCAGGACGGAGATGTCTCGGGTGGATCCTGGGTACAGGAGACTGTCACTGGCCATCTCTGCCACTTGGGCTCCCTGTTCGCAGCCACCGTGCGGGTTGGCCAGAGGTCCACCGGCAGGTAGGAGCTGTCCTAAGGGTCTGATGTGAGTGGTTCGGCAGGCTCAGGTCACAGGTCCCCCATGCTCTGTGCCATAGTGAGGACAGCAGGAACTGCCTCATGTCTCCCAGGGGCGGCCACAGAGCCAGTCCCTGTGCAAGCAGGCTGTGTTTTCAGGCTGAGGCCTGCAGGCCGGCTGCTGGGCATTGGCTCAGCCCTGCAAGACCTTCTCAAATGGTCTCAGCATGAACCCTTGCAGACTCAGACTTTACCCTCTGCCTCTAAGCCCCCATGCGTGTGCTGTCTCCTGTGTGCACCCCTTCCTTCTCTCATCTGCCCCATAGATTTGAGCACCTATGCCATGCAGGACCGGTGCCGGATCCAGGAAATCAAACAGCCCTTCCCTCACAGGGCTGCTGTGTTAGCTGGGGAGTGCATGTGAGAGCCCCAGTTCTCACGGGCAGTTCTACCCAGCTCCCACCTGGGTCCCCCATGTCTCGAGACCTGGCAGCTCCTGGTCCTGCACTTGCTGTCCTGCTCTTGGTAATGCTGGGGAAGTGAGAAAAACTGCCATTTCTTTGGGACAGACCAGTTGGCTGTCAAGTAGAGGGCAACCTTCCCTGTGATGTGAGGTGGAGGCGGGACAGAAGGCCCGGCTGCTCCACAGGGTCGTGGTTTGGACCTGCAAGGGGCCGGGTCCCGGGAGGCCCCACATGTATTTGTTTCCGTGGCTGCCATGACAAATCACCAGCAGCTGGTGCCTTAAAGCAACAGAAATTCATTCTCTTAAGTTCTGGAGCCGAAGGTCTGCAGGCCAGGGTCAGCAGGGCCCTGCTCCCTCTGAACGCTCCCTGACAGGGTCCTTCCTGGCCTCTTCCGGGCCCTGGTGGCTCCACGTGCTCCTTGGCTCATAGCTGCATCTCTCCCAAGTCTACCTCTGTCATCACGGGCCTCATCCCACATGTCTGTGTGTCCTGAGTCCGCCCTTCCTTTTGTCATCTACAAAGGTGCTTTTGCCAAATCAAGTCACATTCACAGATTGACAGTTGGGACTTGGACATACCCCTGCGGGGGTCACCGTTGGCTCTGCCGTGTGAACACACAGGTATCCCCCACCGCATGTGGCCTTCATGTGGGCACAGCTGCATAGATGCCCACAGGTGTTAGTTACCCTGTGCAATGGGTGCCGTAGACCTCATACACGTTCGCTTGTGTACTTACCCTCGTGAAAAACTTTCACTTGTGTTCACCTCTGGTTACAGCTTATTAAGAGCTTACATTTATAGAAATCTAAAAGCTGGATGGCTCTGTTTTTTAAAAAAGAATGCTTTCTTGGGGCACCTGGGTGGCTCAGTGGGTTGAGCCTCTGCCTTCGGCTCAGGTCATGGTCTGGGATCGAGCCCTGCGTCGGGCTCTCTGCTCAGCAGGGG